>NW_005187482.1:1235885-1238766 GCF_000239375.1 Pundamilia nyererei | reverse complement strand
TCTATGTATTGCGCTTAAAGCTCACCTCTTTCTTGAACCTCCAAACAGCAGACAGGTAATGGCCTTTTTCACATCATCGCTGCCATAGATGGATGGCGCTATAGACTGTGACAGAGAGTTGTAGACGTTAGGAGAAGCAGCCAGTGCCCTCAGTTCCTCCTCTTCCTGTGGGGAGACGGATCCAGTGGCACCACGGCCTAAAAGAGGAAAAAATATCCACACTTAAAGCCAGCTCTGCTCGCCTGAAACGCATCACACCCGCGTCTTAATGCAAAACCTCTTCACCTGCGCCTTCTGTGTCCACCTGGATACCGACCACTCGCAGATAGGACGCACGAATACCCACGCCAACCCCTCTCTCTTTGCCTTTGGCTTTTGGTGCAGCCATCTTTTTGATGGAGTAAATACCCATGATGGTCACCCTGTTTCCTGGGACCACGCGGTCACACAGATACCTGAGAGACAGGTGGGAAAAAGCACGAGTGTAAAAGCAGCACAGCAGCAGAAAAAGCTCAGTGTCAGTCACACAGGTGCTTACCTGTCGCAGTAGAGCTGCAGGTGACGGGGCATCTCTCCGTGCGGTACAGCATCCGGGGACTCCTGCAGGCGAAGTGTCTGGAAGTCGACGCAAACGCAGCGGTCTGGGATGATGAAGTAAGGGTCCACAGGGCACTTTACCCTGCCAGCACTCTCACTGAGAAAAGAGGGAGCCTCGTTAAAGGTGATTCTGGGTGAGGAAGTCGAGCGGAGGGTTGTTACACCATCATAATACTCACGAGTTGCACTTGCGCGGCAGGGCATAACCCTGCAGCCCTGGAGGCAGGGGGATGTTGGGGATGACGGCGCGGCAGCCGCGACACTGCAGACACACCTTGGTGGCCTTGGCTTTGACCGCCGTGGCAGAGATGATGATGCCGTGCACCTTCACCAGACGAGACACCTGCTCAGACTGCAGTGGACAGAAAAAAAAAACAAGAAAAAGTGTGATCAACCTGTCAGTAACTCCTACAGTATGACACACAAAGAGGCCTGAGAGTACCTTGAGGCTGCGGATGGATGCGTGATGAGCGTCGCTCTTCAACGTGACCTGGATGTCCTGCACAGCCTCTTCCCCGACAGGCCGGGGACGGGTCACCTCATCGGCCACCTCCTTTGCGGCTTCCTCCAGCTGTAAATTAAAAGCAGACCTTCAGACAAATGCGTCGGACAAACAAACTCCGGCCCGCCGGGACGGAGTTTGTGCGGTGTGACATGCTCACCAGAGGCAGGTTCTCAGTCGGCAGCTTGTAAAGACAGTCTGACAGATCCTCATCGAAGCTGGCGAGGTCCTCCATCTCCACCTCCAGCCAGTACTCCCCCAAGGTGTAGTGTCGCTTCAGCTCATCTCTAGTTGAATTTAGGTACAAGTGAAAATAATGCAAATTCATAGGCTGGATGAGCCCAAAATTGGCACATTTAGAGCTTTAATGGCAAATGATTCAGATGCTTCACAAAAGGATCACAAATATAACTACTGTTGGTCTCTACATGTTATGAAGCTCAAGACGTGCTAGAGCAGGGATGTCAAACTCATCAGCCACATACAGCCTACTTTAATCTTAAGTTGGCCAGAGCAGGTTCCTTTTTCCCCTTTTTTTAATCATTGATCCACTGTAAAACAAAACCAGATAGTAGACAGAAAAGTTCAATTTAGTCATTTAACTGTTTAGCTATTACTTTGGTATAGAATGAATGACCATGGGGGAGGTCTTTATTCACAAGAAAAGCTGTAAAACTGATAAAAATATAGTTAAAAGTCCAACATTTACACACTCCTTCACATTTTCCAAAGCCTTTCATTGGGCTACACTGGAGTCTTCGTCGGGCCGATTTTGTCCCTCGGGCCTTATGTTTGACACCTCTGTGCTAGAGTCTACATTTTCCACAAATTCAGCAGCCCCTGTATTTAGGCCTCCTGCCAGACTAATGAGCACTTTTAAAAAAAATAATCTCAACAGTAACTTTGTAACAAAGACAGTTCTTATTAGCTATATTACCCATATTGACATCAGATCCTGAACACTCAGGGTGCGGCTGTATAACAAACAACAGCACGGTGCGATCGCTGTTACCGTACCTGTATTTATAGGTGAAGCCGGTGCGGTCGGTCCCCACTCTGAATTGTCGCAAGAACTCACGGAACCGCTTCTTGATCTGGATCCGCTTCTGTCCACCTTCGTCCCCGCCGGGGCCCTCTCCACCTCCGAAGCTGTCACTGTAGTACACTCCTGGGTCGTCAAAGCCAGACATGCTGAATGAACCAGGTCGCAAAAGACACGAAGAAAGCGGAGTGTAAGGAAGCAAACCCAGACAAAAACAACTTTTTCTTCTTAGTAAGAACTAAGCAGGATGTAAGGTGCCGCACACAAAGCCTCCTTGCGGTGTCTCTTTCGCGGGAAAAACTAAACTCCTTCCCTTCACTTTCCCGCGAGCCGCCTCTGCGTGGCGTCATTTCCGGCACTCTGATTGGCTGATAGGAAAGGCCGTGCATAGCTATTGGTCGGCGTGGCTCCTCGGAGGTGGGTTGTCAGAGTAAAGGTGGAGCTTGTGAGCACTGATGGCGCGAAAAAGACAGCAGGAGGAGGGTAGAGGGAATCGTGGGGAGCAGGGGCGGAGCGTGGGGGTGGCTTACTGGGCTTAAGCCTGGGTTGTTTTGTCAGAAGCCCGGGGTCTTTTGGAGTGTAATTTTTTCATAGTTAGATGCCTGGCTGACAACTGTATAAAACAAAAAGTAAACACAATATTCGAAGCACGTAGTGCACACTGTGGGAATTTACGACTGTGCGTGAATCCCCCCTGATATTGGTATGATCCGAGCTCAGGCACTAAGCGACTGAGCGAG
>NW_005187482.1:1232736-1235443 GCF_000239375.1 Pundamilia nyererei | reverse complement strand
CCGCCATGAGTCTCCCATCAAAGTCAAACTTATAGACTTTGGCCTCGCATGTCCTGCGTCTGCAGTGATACCTGGTGACTGTGTGGGAACGGTTGGTTATTGTGCACCGGAGGTTATGCTTGGCCTTCCTTATAACGAAGCAAGTGACATGTGGTCTCTGGGGCTGGTAGCTGTGGAGCTTGCTACAGGGGTGCCACTCTACCCTTCGGAGAATGACTATGATTATCTGAAATTCATCATAGAGACTCAGGGTCAGCCACCAGATCATGTGCTAGACTCTGGAGTGTACACTGAAAACTATTTCATTGGAGACAAATACACACAACAGCGCTGGACATTTAAGACGGAAGAACAATTTAAAGGCTCTGTTCCAGGGACAGGACATGAATCCCTGGAGACAAGATACATAATACTTACACGTCTGGATGACCTCGAACAAATAATGATGTTTAGACGAGGACCAGAAGCTGGCCAACGCTTATTTGTCAGCCTAATTAAAGAGATGTTGGCCTTGGATGCACACCAGCGGATAACACCCTCTCAGGTTCTCCGGCATCCCTTTTGCAGCCCTGGCCTCTCTAACAGGTTCCCATGTATCAACATTGAAAGACCATACTGAATCAGTCTCCAGCATGGCATCTTCCACCCTGGACAAAAGTGATAAAAACAAACTGGGGTTGGAAAATGACATTAACAGCAAATTATACTGCAAAAATTAATTAAGCTGCTTCAATAATGATCACTTTGGCTTCTTTTTTTAAAATTTTCACTCCCCCCACCCCAACCAGTCGTGGCAGAGGGCTGTCCCTTCCTGAGCCTGGCTCTGTTGAAGGTTTCTTCCTTTTTAAAGGGAGTTTTTCCTTCCCACTGTCGCTAAATGCTTGCTCATAGGGAAATCTTCTGATTGTTGGAGTGGCCAAAACTCTAGGGGAAGTAGCAATTCTTGTGAAAATTAAAAAAAAAGAAAGCCTACCAATCTTCAAAGCGCAGCAGCGGACACCTTACCATCACATCAGTCCTTCAATCAGACCTAAAACACCATGTTTACAGAAATAAATTCCATACAAATTGGAAATAAATTGTGTTATATTTGTTGTTTTTGATTGTTTATAAATATATAGTGCTACCCTTCAGCCTCCTAGTAGACATACCTGTGTTGTAAATGTAAAACTCCTCTGATTTTCAGAAAGGTTGACCTCTGAGCTTGAAGTCAAGGTCACTGAGATTTTCAGTAGATGCAACCATGGTATTGACTTGAAAATTCTACACTATCAAAGACTTAGGTGCCCACAGCATCTCGCCATATACAAAAGATTAAAAGGTGTTTTTTCTAGGCTTTTATAAAGATTACAAAACACAAATAACAAAAATGACAATGCTATTTTGATGTTTTCTAATGTAGCGCAAAAAATGAAACAAACCCTAAAATTAATAAATAAAGCAATTTTTTTTTATCTTAAACTACTGGATAACAGCTCTTTTCTAATAACATTGAAGATGCTGTTTAACTGCTTTTCAGCAGTAGTGCCCTACTAATTAAAGACTCAGCATCACGCCTCTGTGCTGGGTCAGGCCACAGGACTTCATCCACATTACATTCTATGGGCTCTCTTGCAAGGCAGCGAGGAAAGAATCGTTTAGCATGCCGAATCCAGCTCTGGCAAGATTCCACTGCTATCTCACCACAAGCTCCATTCAATGCTTGAAGTAGATTTTCCTGTAAGGGTTTCGGTCTTATACTTTCAATCTCCATGCTGAGAAAAACTCCTCAATAGGGTTCAAAAAGGGAGATTGCGGTGGAAGAAACGCATTGATAAAATGCTGTTCATTGTGAAACCAATTGCATATTCTTGGACTTCGGTGAAAGCTCACATTGGCCCAAATGATATGGGATGCTCTGCCTGCTCGCGATCTCTCTAATCAAGCAAAGCATCCCGTAGACCATCTGGGAATGTTACTATAAGTTCATTGTTGTACAGCCCAACAGTAACATGACTGTGGAGAACCCCATAGCTGCTGATGGCAGCACAGATACCGTAGTTACAGTTCCACCACGCTGGCCAGGCAGTTCAATAATGGCACGTTGACCTACGACATTGCGACCTTTTCTTCTCCTTTTTGCTAGATTCAACATGTATGTTGTCTTTTACATTCTCTTGCTGCATTTCACACAGTCAAATTGCATTATTCTGATGGACCATATCCACAATAAGTGTCTCCTGGTGTTGTGAGCACCCTCATGTGGCCTTCCTTCAATTCTACACAAAATACCAAAATACCATAAGTATACTTGTATACATAGCACATGTATACATTATACTATTTCATTTACAGAACTAAAACTAGTTTGTTGTGTAAAGAGAATCTTTGAGCTTGACTCAATGGTTAGGCCTCATGAATACATCTTCATGGATGAAGCTGTATTCAGTCTAGCAAAAAGCAGAAGAAGAGGTTGCAACATGTGTTTTAAATTTTCAGTGGTAGTGTGTTAATGATGAAAACAGTGTGTTAGTTCTGTAGCCTGTGTGCACCATTCTGGGTACAAGTGTTAGGCTGCCAGGGTCGTCGACCCAGTGTTTTGTGTTTTTGGTTCTTTGATTTTGTTTATTTCATTATATTCTAGCTTTGCCTTATAGGTCATAGGATTATTCTTAGTTTAGGTTATTTGTGTGGGTTTTGTTAGAGTTTTAGTGTTCTGGTTTTCTGT
>NW_005187482.1:1230337-1231366 GCF_000239375.1 Pundamilia nyererei | reverse complement strand
CTCGCTTCTGTCAGTGGCAACTGTGGCTACAACTGTAGCTTGCCTCCACCAGTGTGTGAATGGGTGGATGACTGGGTGTGTAAAGCGCTTTGGGGTCCCTAGGGGGGACTAGTAAAAGCGCTATACAAATACAGGCCATTTACCATAGTACGTCACGAGCTCCCTCGGTGGAGTGAAACGCTGCCGTCTGCTCCTTGTTATCGAAAATATAACCGGGCACTGACGTAAACTCTTCTCTTTAATCACTTTCTGTTTGACGTTTATTCAGCTGTGTGAAACCCCAGAGGAACCCTCCCGAGGGATTAATAAAGTTAAATTTAATTTAATGTAATCTAATCTAATAACTTTAATCTCAGCCAAACCGATTTACTCACTAAGAAATAAAACACTGAAAAAGCCAAACAATATCATTTTTAAGTTATCAAAGTGACATATATATATATATTAACCCGAGTAGCGAAAGACCGCGGGGGTTTGAAAACGATGTGTCCGTTGGCTCAGATATTTGAAGTTTACACAGCTACATTCTCATCTGAAAATATGTTAAAAGTTTTTTTGCAACCCAGAAAGAGAAATAAGAGTAATATTAAAACTAAGTTGCTGCCGCCATTGTTGGAAACTGGAATTGGCTGGGCCGCGCTATGAATTCTGAAATATGGTTTTTCAATTTTGTTGTCTGGGTGGAAATTCGGGAAAAATTTGGGAGAATGGTGGCTCCGGGAGATTTTCGGGAGGGGCACTGAAATTCGGTATTCTCCCGGAAAAATCGGGAGGGTTGGCATGTATGGTTGTGGCAACATCACTAACCTTGTCAAACACCTCAGAGTAAATCATATCACAGAATATGACAAGCGTATGTTGAGGTGAACTGAAGAGGAGGACAGGGACAGGTGCTGCTAGGGCGAGACAGACGTCTCTCACGGAGTCCTTTAGTGCTGCTGGCAAGGTGTTCAAATAGCGCACAACTTCAGGTTTTTTATTTCTATGTGATGAACTCTGCATTATTAAGTGATAAGAACAAGTAATCTG
>NW_005187482.1:1227392-1229831 GCF_000239375.1 Pundamilia nyererei | reverse complement strand
CTTCGAATCCAAGCAAAATTATATAAAGAAAAGCATTTTATAGCACAATGGTTTTCATTTAGTAGTGGTGTGCAATACTGTAAATTCTGATATTGATTCAAAGTAAGTGCCGGACCAGTATTGCTGATACCAATACTGATACTTTGAACCTAAAAAGGCAGCTTATGTAGAAGAGAGCATGTTTGAGGTATACTTTTTCATTTTTACCCCTCAGAAAATATTTTATTTAACACAATTCACTGAACTTGGAGAATAGTATTAATCATATGGCACTAGTATTGATCTGATACCAATACCAGCTGGTATGGATATTATTGATATTTTAATCAATTCGGCCACCTCTAGCATTTAGCATCTCAACTTCAGAGGAGAATTATGGACTTTTCTTATGAATAAAACTCTTCTACTCTTTGAAGGATGTTTAATGTCTACCACACATGCTGATAATCTATGCACATTATGTGTCACCATTATCCTCACAGTCATCAGAATCACATCTGCGGGGTGCATAAATGCCCTTTCAGAAACATTTTCTCACTCATGAAAAGCGTTTAATCAACTGCCCTTTTTGTTCCAATGCAAACACTTTAGCAAAAGTGCTTTAATCAGTTAAGCAAGCACAAAAATAACATTCACCTCCAGTGACCTACAAATATAACTAAAATTTCCATCACCATCATTCATGGATCTTGAGTAACAGGCAGCGTGACCCTGCAATTTCAAGAAGTTTTTTTAATCCTTCTGATTCCAGCTCGTTTGTTCGATTCATGAGATGACGCCGTGCTTCCTGCCAGTCTGGATGAAAGCGTCAACACAGTGGTCGATGTCTTCGTCCGTGTGTGCTGCCGAAATCTGAACACGGATTCTGGCTTTTCCCTTTGGTACGACTGGGTAGGAGAATCCAATCACATACACTCCTGTGGAGGGAAGACACTACTGTTACACTGTATAAACACAGTGGCAGATTCACATACTCTCTGCTAAGTGAGTCAGTTTCATCTACGTTAAAGAAAAAAATAAAGTTAACGTGGAAGTGCCAAAAAAACTGCAGTTCCTTGAGCGGCCACTTGAGGCTGTCTCCAAAAGTGAGTCAATCCTCATAGACTCCCAGAAATGAACATGTTTTTTAGCTTGGTACAAAAAACTACTTTTGGTCTCTAGTTGTAGTTTCCTCCTTCACAACAACAGTGCAGGTGGTGAATTATTTTATTACTCACAATTTTAAACTGTAATAAGGTAAATTTAAGCTTGTGGCCAACTTGACTTACTGATAAATGGCTGTACAGGAAACAGAATGTTCTAGCTTGTCCAGCAAGTCAGTGTGGTCAGTTGATGAGTGTAAAAGCAGTATTTAATTTCTTTCTTACTTAGCACTAATTAGCTTGTGTAGCCATAGCACTTACTCAGGTTAGAGCTTGCTAACCAGCCTTGCTAGCATAATAAACCAATAACTTAGCAGTTGTCATTCATCAAAACACGGTCATGTCTGACTTAAAGAAAAAAAACAAAAAAACAACAACAACATGGCAGAGGCCAGAATTTGAACATTAATTCTTTGAAAATGAATGGCTAACATTCCATCTATTATATACAGTCTATGGTCTCACCAAGTTTTAGCATATCGTCAGCCATTAAAGAGGCCAAACGTGCATCGCCAAGCATCACAGGGCAGATGGGGTGAGCTGAGCCTGCAATGGTGAAGCCGGCTTGCGTCATCTTGTTCCTGAACCTGATTTGACAGCAAAGAGAAAACTATTATACTCACAGATTGGTAAAACCAGTTGTAAGCAGTATAAACCTTATCACTAAGTGCAGGACATCCTATATATGATATTAGTATTGCTACAGATAAATTGATTGGCGTTTATGATGTACACAACACTAAAAACATAGAAGACTTCCACTGTTTGTAAGAACAAAACATACCGCATCGTTTTGGCCGTCATGCTTTGGGCAATCTCGTTGGAGGCAAGCAGCAGTTCCACAGCCCGTGTGGCACTGCCCACCACAGGAGGGGGGAGCGCGTTGGAGAATAGGTAGGGCCGTGAGCGCTGCCTGAGTAGGTCAATGAGAGGCTTTGGGCCGACTGTGTAACCACCTGAGAGAAAACAAAACAACTACATCACACCTTGGATAAGTCTGTTAGTACCTGCTCGGATCACTTGGAACCTCGGTTAGAAGGAGTTTCAAAAACAGTACCTGGGTAACAGGTATTATTAGCTAATGGAAAACCCTGAAAATCGAGTAGGTACTAATGGAAAAGGGACTTTACACTCGCATTTATTACAGGAAAAACTTTGAGTAAATATCAAAAGTGGAATTGTCAGGTGGGCCGATGCACTACACTAAACAAATGCTTCTTTTCTATGTCTGTGTTAAATGTACAATGTTTTACTAATTTATACTTCATAAAAAGATGTTATGAGAGCCTTCATGTTA
>NW_005187482.1:1215915-1226895 GCF_000239375.1 Pundamilia nyererei | reverse complement strand
CCCTCGCAAGGGAGCCACATCTCCATCCATAGAGAAGACCCCATCTGTCACTACCAGACGCATACGAGACGACTGAGGACAACAGAGAGCGCAGGTGATCGGTGTGTGACCTCCTCTGAGTAAGCTGTCATTTTTCACTCTCTTCTAACACACTGCAAGGAGAGTTGGATCAAGAAGGAATGTTTTACTCCATGCACCTGAGCTTCTTTGAGTTTGGTTTCCAGGTCACCGAGGTCCATGTGTTTGTACCGCAGCCTCTTTGCTCGACACAGGCGAATGCCATCGATGATTGAGGCGTGGTTTAGCTCGTCAGAGAGCACTGCGTCATCTGGGCCCAGCAGCACCTGTTGTGAGAATAATTCAGAGTTATACTGATCGTAACGGGGGAAGTCCTTAGCTTCAAATCTATTTGGACCTACCTCAAAAAGTCCCGCATTGGCATCGAAACAGCTGGCGTAGAGGATGCAGTCCTCTCTCTCGTGGAACTCAGCGAGCTTCTGCTCTAGCTTTTTGTGGAGATCCTGTAAATCACGCATTACGCAAAATTAACCTCATGAATTAGACAGCTTTGGGGTGATATGCGTGATCTTTAAGCACCAGACCTGCGTCCCACAGATGAACCTGACAGAGCTCAGTCCAGCACCGTGTGTCTTCAGAGCATCGATTCCTGCCTGGACCACTTCTGGATGACTGGACAGCCCGAGGTAGTTGTTGGCGCAGAAGTTCAGTATACCTGAGAGAATTTTGGATGCACAAAAGGAAAATTAAGGTTAAAAAAGAGAGAGTCACTGTCCCATAATAACCTCTTTGAGCATGTCAAAGCTGGGAGTAGAAGTTCTGCTTGTAGTTTTAGGCTACAGACGAGACAAGAGAGAGAAGACAAAGAGTGACAGAGAAAACAATGCATGGGACTGTGGCACTGTTGGGCACATGAAATGAACGGGGTCGTTTTGGTGCACGAGGGGTCACGACCTAAAGTCTGTGGCCCATTCATAAATCAGCAGAGTCAATCTCTGGCAAGGGTTCATGCTGAAATATAAACAGTGATCGGCTGCTTTGCTGGAACAATAGCAAATAAAGCAGAGATTAACTGGTGCAGTGCAGTTAAATGCTAGAGCCTTCACAAGTCAAACAATGAACTTTGCATTGTACAAAGCACAAAACAGCTTTCTGTTGATGATATAAAGACCACTTTACAAAATTATTTTGAATTATTTAAAGCTTGAATCTCATACTTTTGCTGTTACGAGTTCTTGGTTAATGTTTTTCCAAAGGCTGCGCCGAGAATAGCTTCAGAAGTGCAAAACAAGGGAGTAGCAGGGATTACTTCAAGTTCACCGCTGAGATGAGATAAGAACGTGGCAGAACTGAAACCTTACCTGGGACGGTGCGTTTAAGGACCATCACCGAGGAGGGTGCTACTGCTCACTTATAAAACTGCTGTAACTGGAAACTCCTAGTACTCACTGCCACGACTGCCGTCCACGCTGATCTCAGGACCCTGCTTGGAGGTGATGATCCTCTCCGCTTTCCACGTCCCCGCGGCTCGGATCGTCTCCAGCTCGTGTTCCAGCACCGCCCGGGCTTCAGCGGCAGCGGTGTAGCTGCGGCTCAGGCCCGAACACCGCAGAGCCCCCCGGAGCGGGCTCACCAAACTGCGGGCAGCTTTTCCGAGAGACATAGCGGTGAACTCGTTATGCTGTTAAAGATATATGAACCGTGGCACAGAAAGGCTCAATGTAAAGAGCAAGCATGGTTGCGTCACGTAACAAGGGTAGGCGTCTGTCTGGAAGACCAATCAGAGCGCAGGGCCGCTGGCAGGTGGCTTGTTTGGGCCAATCGCATTGCAGACAGTTTTTTTTAACTGGCTGATATCCACTTTGGTAGTTCACAGTCTGATGCCTAATATAAACTATAACAACATTTTACTCCTTTTAGTCACGTTTCATACGTTCCAAATACTTTGTACACCACAGGAAGTACTTTGCGTTTTAAATATAGTACACATTTACAGCAAAAAAAATGTGACAATACAGTATGTTACAACTAGAAAAAAACATTGCTTGTTTTTGAGTGTCGGTACCGAGATCGAGATAACACACACACACACACACACACACACACACACACACACACACACATACATTTATTTCAGTGTGTTGAAAGTGCCCTCAGTATCCAGACTGAATACACATCAAGCTAAAACACAAACAATAAATGAACTATGCATGTGTTTTTTAAATAAAAATGTACTATTCCTTTGCCACCATTAAGTATTTTTTTATAATCTGTGATAGTACTATATGGGTACCCAGCTGTCACCAGCCTCACATCCAGCCCAGGTGGACACTGAAGTAGAGCGGCTTCTCTAGCAATCGATGGGTTGCTTCTTGGCTCCGGCAGTCTGGATGTCAAAGTATCCTTGTGCAAGATTTCAAGCCCTGAGTTGCCCGTGATGCGCCCATCTGAGTTTGAACATGTGTATGAATGAATGTATGTGCGAGATGCTTTGAGTACTTGGGTAGAGCAGACCAGTCCATTTACCATTTACTATCAAAATTAGAAGAGACAGCCTGTGGCAATATAGAAGGACAGGACCAGTCTTTGCAAATTTGTAAATAATGTGTTCTTATGCCTCCATTTTTTTTTTTTTTTTGGTAATGGCAAGAAAAAGTCTATAAACATATTTAAAAAAAGACAGACTGCAAACACACAAATCTCCAGTTAATACTTTTAGTTTAATATGACAGCAGTGTGTCATCACTTGTTGTTAAACTTCAAGTAAAACATCTTCATAGGGACAAGCTGAATGTGAAAAAAACTCATACATTTTCTTCAGCATCCGACATCAACAACGACATAAAGCCTCAAACTATTACCACAAGTTATGGCTGAGCTTCTCTTACAAGTGTTTGCTACTTTGACAGGGGCATTTCTGTACCTCATCATCATCTTTAACAATATATATATATATATATGTATATATAACAGCAATATAGTACATCATCTATGTTGCAAAATTTGTAACAATATTCTCATTTAACAGCAGGAATGTAACCATAAAAAAATGTGCAAATGTTTGCTTGTGGATCAACCCTCGTAACAACGTCAAGTAAAAACTTCGGTCTTTCCGCAGACATTAGTTTTAAGTTAAAAAACACATTTGCTCCCCCCAGCAAAAGAGCAGGGTACACATATACAATGTCATTTGCCATTCAACTGTTCATTAATAAGAAATCTCTATTATCCAGCAGGTGGCGCCGGAGCTTCATGAGTAATGTTAGTTTTGGCAGGTTTAGGTGAGACTTTAAGACTCTGAGTTGTCTTGCGAGGAAGCTCTCAGGGACGGCAGACGCTCGGCCGCTTTTGCTCTCTCTGCCAGAAACCTGTCGAACTCTGGGGAGGCAAGCAGGAGTCACTTTAACAGACATCTATAGGAAAGTTCCTGCACTGAGTAAACAAAGCCACAACTTTGGAGTCAAAGTGAGCTGTGACCAGACATGTGAGTGCTTTATGTTTCATTTTTAGTCCTTGAAGTAGTAAACATTTGGGGGTAAAAACAAAAGTCCTTCTAACCTCCTTGGTTACCTTGGTAGAGGTAACACGGGGAGCTATTTACCAAGCATTAAAGAAGCTCACTGCAGTTCACCAGTGGCTCAAATATTTTAGCAGCAATCTGAATGGACAATAGGTTTTGTCTATAGCTTCAGCACAGACTGCATATAAAAGATGGATAAAGCTACCAAAAAAAGAAAACAAAAAACAATCCCATTTTCATGCCTTAACCTGAGAATTTTAGCTGTTGCAATGAATGTAGAGTGGATTTGACTGAAAAAACAAGGATATATTGATAGTAGTGAGCTGTCAATCAAAGCCAGCCATGATCAAATGCCGTGTTCCAGATACACTGGAATATCTAGGCATGTGTTGGAACTCACGAGCGATGTCAATCCCGAGTTAGCACATTCCAGAAAGAGCAATGAAAGAGAATATTGGTTCCTAGCAAGGTAGAGACCTTCAGGTATCACTAGCTATACAGCCTTTCAGAAAACACATTCAGTGATGCAATCTGATCAGCGCTCTGCTATGGCTCATTTAATGAGTAACAAGTACACAACATTTGCAGTACAGATCAAATATTTAGAGTTTTACTACTGTTTAAATTCAGCGCTGCTATCTTGGATTTCTAACTATGGGTATGTTGGTCCACTCTGACTTGAGGGAGTGTTCCACTTAAAATTCATAATTTCCAACTTATTCAGGAACGCAGTCTGAAGCATACATACCATGCCATGTTGAAACTGAATTTAAAAGAGTGACCAAGATCATAGGTTCAGACTTCTGTTTGAAAGCAGACACTGCCACCTGCTGGCCATTTGACAAAGGCAACGCTTCCATATAGACTATCTCCATTGTTTTATATACAAGAGGGTGTGTATTTCACTGCAAATATTCCATTTAATACATCACATACAAGGTCTTAAATAATCAGGCCCCATCTTATCTCAATGACCTTGTAGTACCATATCACCCTATTAGAGCACTTCGCTCTTGCTCTGCAGGCCTACTTGTTGTTCCTAGAGTATTTAAAAGTAGAATGGGAGGGAGAGCCTTCAGTTTTCAGGCCCCTCTTCTATGGAACCAGCTTCCAGTTTGGATTCGGGAGACAGACACTATCTCTACTTTTAAGATTAGGCTTAAAACTTTCCTTTTTGCTAAAGCATATAGTTAGGGCTGGACCAGGTGACCCTGAATCCTCCCTTAGTTATGCTGCAATAGACATAGGCTGCCGGGGGATTCCCATGATGCATTGAGTTTTTCCTTTCCAGTCACCTTTCTCACTCACTATGTATTAACAGACCTCTCTGCATTAAATCATATCTGTTATTAACCTCTGTCTCTCTTCCACAGCATGTCTTTTATCCTGTCTTCCTTCTCTCACCCCAACCGGTCGCAGCAGATGGCCGCCCCTCCCTGAGCCTGGTTCTGCCGGAGGTTTCTTCCTGTTAAAAGGGAGTTTTTCCTTCCCACTGTTGCCAAAGTGCTTGCTCATAGGGGGTCATATGATTGTTGGGTTTTTTTCTCTGTATCTATGAAGCACCTTGAGGCGACTTATGTTGTGATTTGGCGCTATATAAATAAAATTGAATTGAATTGAATTGAATTGAATTAATATAACCAAAGAAAGTTTTCTGTTTAAGAGTGTGTGCCCCATGTATTAACTTAGTTATAAAATCTGCTCCTTTGGAACAGGACATATGGGTAAGGATCCTCACCTTCACTGGTCACACCATCGGAGTCCTCAAAGTCATCATACTGTGTCATAAACACAAAATAAGTATATTTGATTATCCTTTAAGATAACTGTGTACCAAATTTCAAATTAAACCCACCCGCTTAGTCCTTTCTTTTTATAGTCAGTCACCTTTATGTAGCTATATCTAAACATTTCTAATACCTTGGATTGGTATCTGCAAAGTCCACCAACATCTTTTCTTTTTTAAACTTTTAAATACGGCAAAGTAGATTCGATGAATGAATATCATTCCCAGTTCAGACTTACCTCATCATCCAAAGCAAGCCATTTCTCAATATCATCCATTACACTGGACTGGGTGATAGGAATCTAAGAAAGAAAGAAGAGACACAGATTGGCTACATGGATAAAACTTCATCAAGGTTGACAAAGCTACGAAGCCATGAAAACAAAAACGAAAGTCAACCGCAAAAACAACAACAAAGAAAAATCACATGTGGCTAAACATAGCATTCAGTGAGGAAGACTTCGGGTGTGACAACAATGCAGCATATCAAAAGTGCAAACCGAACAGTGTCATGCTCTTACGACGCCACAACTGGTCATGCAAACCTTTGTGCTCTATTTCAGTAACTGAACCACCAAAGCCAAAAAGTGACCCAACCCAGACCACAGCAAAGTAAATCAAAACTGTATGAAAAGAACCAAAAGACAGAGGGTATGAAAAGGTGAAACCAACGTAAAGCCAGGGCACGTTTTAAAATTCACACCCACCATTCCCCTTTTAATCATCCAATCTAACTTTGGTGAAGAGCTGCGAGTGGAAGCTGGACTGCCATCCTTCACGTACAGACAGATTTCATTCAGGAGGAAAACAGTTACTCAAACAAAGTAACACACACTCAGGCCTGTAGCTCAGATATTATGTACGGCACTTGGTGCTCTGTCATATACAAAAAAACCCAGGATTTCACGTATGCTTGCTGTTTAAAATAGATTTAACAATATCATAACTGAATTTACGTTTGGTCCTAAAGGTCATGTCACAGCTAAGTAAAAGAAAAAATCAGTTATAGTAGCCGATAAATCGAAACCTTGCAAGCAGTATAGACATCTTTGCTTACAGGTTCAGTGTTTTGTAGTTTGCTGTCCTGAGCTTGAGCAAGACCGTCCACCACAACTCCGCTCCCGTCTCTGAAAGGCAAAAATTACTAATAGGTTAACTGCAACGTAATCTAGTAACCGATATTACTTTTAACAAAGTTAAATGTTGGCTCATGTGTTCAGGAACAAATGAAAAGAAAGACTGGGAACTGTCACCACAAAACAATTCTATTAAATCACCGTAATTTACTTGAATAGTCACAAAAAATTAATTTTAAAACCTATTTTCACATTTATTTGTTCATATAAGGGCAAGGGTGGTTACTTCAAGTTGTAAAAAGCCAAATTGTTTAACCACCTTTAGCTAGCTATTTTAATGTTTATAACTTTTTGTCACAGTTCTGGATCATTTTGAGTTGCTTGTGTTTTGGTATTATTCTTTATTATGGTTTATGTTCTGATTCACTTGTTGTGCTGTTTTGATTATTATTATTATCCCATGTTTTGGTTTAATTCTTGTTAAGAGTTTAGTTCTTAGGTTTAGATTGGGTGCTCCCTCTGTTCGGTGTCTGGTCTGTGTCTCTGTGCCTGTTGTGTGCTTTGTGTTTTATTTTGACAGTCTCTGTTCTGTGTTCAGTCTCCGTCCCCATGTTTTCTCTTTCCCTGTACTGGTCCCACATCTCCTGTCTAGTAATCCTTGCCTCTGTTACCATGTCAGTTATGTTGTAGTGTTAAGCTCATGTCTTTGACTCCGTGTCGTATTCCTGTTTTACTTTGATAGTCTCGTGTGCTTGGTCAGTGTATCTAGTTTTGCCTTCCCTTCTCTCATGTCTGATTTGTCCCAGCTGTGTTTCCTGCTGTTCCCCATCCTCCCGTGATCCTACCTGTGTATCTTACTCCTCAGTTTCCCCCTGCTTGTTGTCGTTAACCTTCATACACCCTCTCTGTGCTGTGTTTCTCCCTTCGTGTTCCCATAAATATTCTACTTTTCAGTCTGGTTTGTTTTTCTCGCATGTGTTTCCTAGTTTCTAGTTTCCACTGTACGGTTTAGTTCTAGTTTTCATGTTTGAGATTTTGGTTTACTTTTGTGAAGTGTATTTCTTATGTGCAGTTTTTCCCAGGAATAAAGCTGCGCCTTAAGTTTAACTTTCAGTTTCTGAGTCCTGCGTTTGGGTCCTTCATCCCGCCTGCCGCACAGCACTTGCTGTGACACTTTTAGTGATTTATTTAAACCTTTTGTTGATAGCTAACTATCTGAAATTGTTAACAGATTATGCATTCTTTTAAGCCAAAGGTTTGCTTTTTAGCTAATTATTGCAACCATTTATATAAATTCTTATTTAACTATTTAGGCCAGACTTCGATTTCAGTGAATTATTAGTTAACTGAAATCTGTTTATTTTGAGTTAATTATCAATTTTCAGCTATTTCAGTTGTGTATTTATCAGTTAAGAGAGTTACTTTAAAGTTTAATAAGTGCTTGATAAATAATCTATATTCCTTTAAGATTCCTTTAGACTAATGACTTAATTTTGCCTTAAACAAGACATTTTTGTGAGTGGTGCAGCTCTACAATTTAAAACATCACCCTGCTGTGCAAACATCTGTTTATGTCATAAAGGTTGCACATTTATGATGCAGTTTTTTTCTGTACCTTGGTCTTTGTTGAGTTGACACATTTATTTTCTGTGATAAAGTGTCATCTGATTCACTTGTACCTGGAAGAAGAAACGCAAAAGGAACAAATAAAGAGCAGAAAGAGTCTCCACGTTCTGCATGAAATTAGGGATCGCTGCATAATTCCTTTCCCTATGCTTGCCATGATAAAATATAGGCAATGTAAAAATCTATCTGAGTACAGTACTTACTAAGTTTTGCCATCTGACTGGACAAACTGTCAGATTTTGGAAAACTCATTGAGCTGTCATTGGTAACTGAAGCAGCCTCTGATTGGCTGTCAGTCTTCAAGTCTAGCTCTGTTAAGTTGACGTAGGTGTGGCCCTGAAAGACACAGAGGGAAACAGCACAATTTAACCAGTTCACGCCGTTATGACTACTGTGTGGAAAGATTCCAAAAATGGCCGCCACGTTCTTTACCTTCTGCTCTGCGTTCTGACCGTTTGTTATTCGTCGTTCAAACCTGCCGACGACAGAATGAAATCATCGTGTGCAGAGAAACACCATGCTGAAATATTGCCTTTCTCTTTATTTTGCCAATAAACACGATGACGCGATGGAGTGCATGGCGCAGGTACCTGTGGTAGCGATTGAAGGCGGTGTTCATTTCATCGTTAGTTGCTAATAACTCTTCGATCAGCTTCTCCTCGCTGAGTCTGGGGACTATCTTCACTATCCTGTCTTGCATTTCTTTACATACTGTGTATAACTGCTAATGACACAATCAGACAAAGAATGCGTGGGTGGGGTGGGGGGGCGTTGAAGGGCCAGATGCAACACAGAACGTATAAAGTAGGAGATCAGTTAAGGGTAAGGCACTGTTACTCAGCATTAATGGAAAGGATCACACTCACAGAGAATATTACACATTCATGCAGTAAAACACACGCAGCTTGTTTTTAAATGTGACTTCATTTGTGTGTGTGCGCTTGTGTGTGTGTGTGTGTTTACCTCCAGCAGCTCCATGTCTGCTTGTTTTACCGTAACTGGATCTAGTTGACTCATCAAATCTGACATCATAGTCAGGTTGCTGCGCACCACTCCTAGCTCTGCCTTTAGCTTCTTCACCTGGAATATCAACAGCACTTACTGAATAAACACAGGTACGGTAACTCGATGAAAAGAAGAAGAAGGCAAATATTGATTTTATAAGGGTTGGAAGCGAAAAAGAATTAAGAAGCACAGCTACAAAAAGGAGTTCTGTGACTCTATTGTAACCAACATAGAAAAGCCAGTTAGCGAGAAGCACAGTGCAATTATAATAAGAGTAAGTCCCTTTCCAGTCCCATCACCTGGCTGTGAGTCAAGGCATTGTTTCCCTCAAGGGCCAGTTTTAGATCAGAGGTCTGAGGTGGGATGAGCGGTTTGGAAGACAGGAGTACAGCAGGCAGAGTAGTAACAGCAGGCCCATTGCCAGGCAAAGTCTGATAAGCAAAGGCGGAGAAATGACCAGACAGGAAAAAAGACCAAAGATGATGATAGGATGATAGGCAACACCCAACTGTTAGCAATAAAACAAAGGTCACCCAGCCCTGTATCCACCTTTTTCGGGGCTTCGGGTGGTGTGTAACCTTCCAGCTGATTGGCGGGGAACTCGAGTCCTTTCCTTCGCAGGTCTTCGTAGACCGATACCACACCCGTCAGGTCGGGTGAGCTGCGGAATGCATCGGCCCACGCCTTGACAAGAGAAAACCACAAATTAGGACTAGACAGTAAACCAATGTGACATTAAAGAATGACAACAACTTTATTCTTTTATTCCCTTGAGCCACACCTCACCTGTATGATGCCAAGCACTCTGTCATGTAGGATTTGTGGAGGGTTGTTCCTCGGGATAATCGACCGCACCAGAAACCCTTCTATGAAATCGCGCGTTGTGACCAGGATGTGAAATCTGTAGCCGCAGTTCTTCACGCAGGTCTCGAGGACCTGAAATCACAGAGTTTCAGAGAAATGCCTTACCAATTACAAACTACACACATCTGATGAGAACATAAAGAGTCAACACTCACAGTCAGCGTTAGCATAACCTCCTTGAAGTTCTTATTCCCCACAATCCTTTTTTTAATGGCTCTGAGTGCATCTTTGGGCCTGTAATTACAACATTTTCAATAGTCAGCCGCATGCAACCTCAAGAGGACAAGCTTGTTCCTGATGCTAACAGATAACGAATGTGCCCACACCCTTCCTCTGAGCTGTTGATTGTGTCACAGATTTCCATGTTGAGTTCCCAGTCTTCAGATGGCAGGCTGGAGCTGGTCGCACGCTCTGTGCAAAGTAGGTGAAAACATGAAACATGTCTCATTGTTACATTATAATTAGTAGAAATACATGAATTTGTTATTCCTTTATGAGTAATACATGGTAACAACGTAGAGACAAATTCGCCTTTAGTAAACATTATTTTCATTTCCTATGTCAAGGTTGTGATTGTGTGGCGTTCCACAGGGACTGACCTTAGGACTCCCATATTTTTAATAGGAATATAAATAGGTGCCTTTTAATACATAGGGAGCAGACATTATAGACAGTGTTGGGAAGGTTACTTTTAAAATGTATTCCACGACAGATTACAGAATACATGCCCCAAAATGTATTTTGTAACGTATTCCGTTACGTTACTCAATGACAGTAACGTATTCTGAATACTTTGGATTACCTATTACATTATCATGCTTTTTTACAACTACATGAATGTGTGATTTATTACAATTGCTGAAGGCTACTCGCCATACCAACTAGATGTTTAAATCTTAATATAAAATGAGTAACAGTTGGGTGGACATTAGGTAAGGCTGCACTTTTTGCAGCGATCTCGTATAGAAAACTATTCCACGCGTATATAAAACAGGGACCTCTGGCTAATACGTCGGGTTCATGTCGGGCTTGTAGCCGAAAAATAGCTTTACTTTGTTGTCTGGGTCAACTTTGCTAGCGAGAGA
>NW_005187482.1:1196716-1214986 GCF_000239375.1 Pundamilia nyererei | reverse complement strand
AGTAGGCAAAAATGGGGTTAGTATCTTGCCCAAGGATATTTGGCATGTAGCCATGGGATCGAACTACCGACCTTCTGATTAGTGGCTGACCTGCTCTGCCACTCTGAGCTACAGCCACCCTATAATCAAACATACAGACTTGGAATATTTTAAACAGTATACCACGGGGCTGACCTCAGTCTCTGAAAACATTAAGCTGCTTTTTGTTTGTTTTTTGTCTGCTTGAAGTTGTAGTAATTCCAGGACTGTATTAATTGTCTTTTATTAATGTTTTTATGTGTTTTTTCATATTATGCAAACCCAGTTTTGGAAATATTGGGTTTTACATTTTAATATCTTATGAAAAATTACAGTACATTTTAAATTTGATGACAGAAAAAAGAAAAGAAAACAAAGAATTATCATCAATGACTTTTTTTTTTCACTGTCCCAACATTAACCAATTTCATAACCTCCAACAATGACTTGCAAACAGTCAGGCAACATGCCATTTCTCCATGTTTGCCAGAATGTCACTGACTAGCCTATATGCCTTAGTGACCGAGGTGTCTAATGTCTAATTCACCCTATTTAAAATTTTTTTTTGGAAAAAAAAGATTTCATGTTAGAAACATTAAAATTACATGAAAACAATGAAAATCATTAATTTGCTGGCACTTTTAATTGGCAAAAGATAAAAAAGTGGGCACTTTTAATAAGGTTTGTCAGGAGTTACATTTAAACTACCGGTATATCAAAATGTGCCATGAGAACATGGCACATTTTCCTCACTCATCAAAGTGAGGAAAAGGAAGAAGAAAAAAAGAGGAAGAGGAGAAAATTATCATAATTAAACATAATGCTGAATAACTAATTGTTGCTACTCTAGCCTTAACTGTGGGGGACAGACACTTCCACTATCATCACGTTAATTCTTTTGTTTGCTTTGTCCTTTTACATAAGTGAACCTAGCCTAGCAGAACAGCCAAGTTAGCACAGCCACAGTCAGTGATGGGACACTGGCAAAGGACTTGTTAGCGTAGCTAGCTGGCTGATATAATGTAGCAGATAGTAATTACAGTAATATTACACTTCGTAACCGGTCAACCTAGTGTTGGACACTGTTGCTAAAATAAACACGCTGCCGTTTGTTGATCAGTGTTTTACCTGTAACTTTAGAGGATCGTTGGTGGTGGTGGCGTTGGATTATTTATAGAATAATGGTGATGAATGCTGGTTGAAGGGGCCCCTTTGAGAATTTTTGCCCAGAGCCCCAACAGACTCTAGAACAGCATGTGGCTTGTTTGGATTTTTGATCAGTTTACTGTGTGGAGGTTAAATTCTAGACCAGCTTATCAGATGACTGAATTAACTTGACCAAAAAACTGATGGAAATATTAAATTCACTATATTCAAGACTAGGCTATATTTAAGTTTTCTTTAGATTATAATATTATTTAGATTACAAATCGTGTAAAGGCTTATACTGCAGCTTCAAAGATCTCCTCATCTACATATCTTAATGAGCATCTCTGGATCTCCACCATTATCACTGACTACAGCCAAACGATCGTCAGATTTGGGTCAGGGGGATGTCGGCCACTCTTTGCGGCCCGCCCAGCTATTTGCAGGTTAAGGCAGAGCCGGGGACAACCAATCAACTGAAGCACCTCAGCGTCTTCCTCCCGCCTCTGCCAAGTCATTGTCTCACAGGGGCGTCAATCAAACCATAAGCCGTTGTTCTTCTGTCAGTCCTAATGAATTTAACTTGATTTCTATTTCTCTAACATAATCGCATTATAACGCATCACCCCGACAAAAGCCTCGACAATAAGAGTCCACAGAGCAGCTCTGCAGGGACGTGACTGCGGGAGATGTAAGGTGTCGGTATAAGACGCCCGAGCCTGACTGGAGAATTTTCTTTTCATGCAGTGTAAAGACTCATAAAGGCGCTCACCGATGCGCTGTCCCACGGGCGTGCTGAACGGATTCCCCATTAAAAACTCCATGATGAGCGCGGTGAGGGGCCCAGCGAAGCACCGACGTCTCCGGGCCGAGCCGTATGCGACAGCAAGCGGCCCCGCTGTCTCTCTCTCTCTCTCTCTCTCTCTCTCCTGCAGACTGCTGCTGCTTCACACAACAAAGTGGGGCACCAGTTGAACTGCGTCATGCGTTTTAAAGGGAAAGCAGCCCGCAGTTATCAGATGGTCAGCGTACCAGTGTTAGTACAGCGCAACTGCGCCACACACAGGCATTATTCTTTGCTGCATGCACTGCTGCCACGCTATTAGTAATACTTACCTGCGTGTAAAAAGCACCGTTTTGTCTGAGCACTGAGTAAGGGTCCTCTATTAGAGTCAGATTTCAGCCATAAGCAGCAGGGCACCCCGAGATCACTTGAAATGTCACCTAAGAAATGTCGATAAATGTTTGTTTTTGTGTGTCATATATCAATAGTTATCATTTAAAAATGAAATATTTTGATAAATAAGTTAACAGAGAGACAATTAACCATTTTCAATGTAAGAGCTGTGGTGACGTTCATGCTGATGTAATTTTGTCCGTTTTTATATTTGCATTTGACACTAGTAAGCCATGAAAATGCACGTGTTGGATGTATAATGCACAAATGATCAAGCATTGACAATACAGAGCAAATGTCAGCCTTGCTGAGGTGGGCTGTTGGTGATGGGTTTAGTAGTGAGCTCAAATCAAATCATGGTATAGTTATAGTTTCATGCGACTTTAATATCTCAGCTGACCAATTTAATGCTTCACATTCAAATATGTCACATGTGCTGTACATGTAGTTTTGCTGCGCTGGGTTTTAGGAATCATCTCAGCTATGGAGGCTGACTGAAAAACAGCAGAGAACAAACTATTCTAATATCCTCCTCATTTTACCTCTGGGTCCTACGTGGTTATCAACCTGCTTACTGCATCAGAGGAGAAGGGGACAGGATTTGCAGCTTGTGACTGAGACACAACATTGTGTGTGTTTATGAGTGAGATAATTACATTTCAAGCAATAAGATTTTCTGGTTCTGTGAATGCATAATTCTTATTTTGGAACTTAAACACATTTACCCCAATAATCCCTCTTGTTGATCTACACTTATGGATGGCTCTTAAAAAAGAGAGACTGACAATGCTACAAAGCAGCCAGACAACAAAATGTAACTGAGCACCACTGCTGTATGTTTACAAGTAAATGCGATAACTGAAGTATCTGCTTTGTTATTGTTGTTGTTGTTTTTGTGAGGAGCCATTTCTGTGGCCTGAATATTGGACTGCTAGCTGTTGGAATGAGGGAGTTCATCATTGCTGCTGCTATTTGAATGCAGTTTGAATTAAAACACAGGTTGATTCCTCCATCAGCTGATGCAGAGACCATCCAAATAACTGTAGCTGGGATAATGGTTGTGAATAATTAATGGAGAATCTCCTGAACCACTCACTTGCAGCTGAATATCTCTGCTATATCTCTCTATCTATCTATGATAGATATAGCCTAACCTTTTTACATAAAATGAAATACAATCCACACCATCTCTAACTGTAAAAAGAGTTAATTCTCAGTGCAGACAGTTTTGTATGTAAACATCAATCATGTGCTTCTCTGACACCAAAAGGTATATGGTGAATGCAACTAAAATGCAACCAACTTGGTTGTTCTGGAGCTCTCAACTGAATGTGGTCTTCATCAGGTATTACATACCATAGCTGGAGAAAAAAACATTCATCTTAACCGATCGCACCACATTATCAGTTCCTTGGGTCCTAAAAGCTGGACAGAAAAGTGCATATATAAGAGTTTGGATAGCTAAGATACAACAGACCTGGACAGGAGAGGCTCTTCATGCTTGTGTAGCTCTCTGCCACACGGGTGTGCTGTTAGACTTTAACTCAAAGTTTGATCCAGTGCATGATCAGCAAACATCATAAGAGCCTGGTTTTAATTTACACCCTGATCCTTCCTGTCCTTCCCTGAAACTGTTTTTTTAAATATTTAATGCCACAGTATCATACTTATATTCACATTTTGCATTTTACTCAATTGCTTGGTAAATCACATCCCTAAGAAAACTTTGGGTCAGGTGATATTCTTGACAGAAAAACTGGAAAAACGACAAACTACACAACTAGTGGGAATACCAAGAGCTTAACAGGAACCCCAAGCAGGTTTTTCCACCTTTGCTTACGGTAAACAAAAACCCCTGAACACATAATAATTTTTTAATATATAACCAACACAACAGAACTTTGCAAACAGAAGGATTGTAAAACAGCAATTCAATATAAGTGACATCTGAAAACAAGTCTGTTCCACGTTTTTAGTTTCACTATGGACGTAAACACAGTATAGTTCAAAGATGACTCAGCTAGTCAGTATAATGAGTTTCAGCATATTATATACTAGGTATTTTGATATACATTCACCAGTCACTTTATTGGGTACATATGTTCAGCTGCTTGATTAATGCAAGTATCTCGTCAGCCAATCACATGGCAGCAACTCAATACATTTAGGTTTGTAGACGTGATCGAGATGACCTGCTGAAGTCCAAACTGAGCACAGAATGTGTGAGAAAGGAGATTTAAGTGACTTTAAACGTGACATGGTTGTTGGTAACAGACGTGTTGGTCTGAGTATTTCAGAAACTGTCAATCTGCTGGGATTTTCCCCACACAAACATTACTAAGGTTTACAGAGAATGGTCTGAAAAAGAGAAAATATCCAGTGAGTGACAGCACTAATGCCCTGTTGATGGCAGAAGTCAGAGGACAATGGTCAGGCTGCTTTGAGCTGATAGGAAGGCAACAATAACTCAAATAACCGCTTGTTACAACCAAGTAATGAGTGGTGCAGAGATGCAGACAAAGTGAGTCTACATTTCACACAGGCTCACTTAAACTAGGAAATGTTGCCTGGTTTGATGAGGCTCTTTCTGCCACAACATTCAGATGGTAGGGTTAGAATCTGGCCCAAACAATGTAAAAGCAAAGATCCACTCTACCTTGTGTCAACAGCCACAGAACAAACCTGGAGTCAGTTAATATTCCCGCATGCAAAACTGGAAAAACTACAAACTGCACAACTTGTGGGAATACCAAGAGTGTAGCAAGCAGGTTTTTCCTGCTTTGCAAACAGTGGACAAAAACCCCAGAACACACAATGTCACACACAAGATCACAGGAACAGAAGGCAGATCAGCTTGCAGTTTTCCAAGAAATAAATGACCGTTTCCACAGAGAAATGTCCCTCAGAGTGACAGCAGGGTAATACATTTGTTATGTTTGACCGTGACCGTGGTGCATGACTCAGACTCGGTGACTCACAGCCTGGCAGAGGTTATAGTTTTACTCTCTTACACCCGCAGATGCCCATTAAAACAAACCACAGACACTGTCTGTAATTATTAACATGCTGCATTTTGATCTGTTCTGTGATCACCCACATACTGCTCTTCAAGGCATGTGTGATCATCGCTGTCTAACAAGACAGACGCTTTTTTTTGGTCCTCTGTCAAACAGGGTGAGCCTGTGATTATTGCACTGCAGTTAAACCCATGTCTTTTAAGCACGAGTCTCACAGAGTGAGCGTATCTGTCTGTGCAGTAATGCTGCAATGTAGTAAGCCACTGTTGCTATGCTACCACTGAAGTACGGAGACAAATGCATGTAATTACTAAATACTGTAACATATAACACTGTAGCTACATAAACAATGTAGATATTTGCATTAATAGCAGTTAAAATGATGTGTTGGCACCAAAGCAAGTGGTGTGGATAGTTCTAGGAGTATTATAATCGGGACCATTTCTTTGTGTGTCCTGATACATCAACAGCAGCTAATGCTTTTCTTGAAATGTATTTTAGATATCAGCACTTAGAAAATGTTCCAGAGATCATGTCAGTCAAAACTGAGATTTTAGTAAAAGGTTCAGAGTGTAAGAAGAAAACGCCCACTCCATTAATCTGAATTCTCCAAGTGACATGATCCTTGCTTTTAAATCAGAACTATACTATAAGGGTTTTCTCAAAATTTTTGAGAAAGCACGGTGGCACGGTGGTTAGCACTGTTGCCGCACAGCAAGAAGGTCCTGAGTTCAATTCCACCATCAGGCCGGGGTCTTTCTGTGTGGAGTTTGCATGTTCTCCCCGTGTTTGCGTGGGTTCCCTCCGGGTACTCCGGCTTCCTCCCACCATCCAAAGACATGCAGCTTGTGGGGATAGGTTAATTGGATAATCCAAATTGCCACTAGGAGTGAGTGTGAATGGTTGTCTGTCCCTGTGTGTTAGCCCTGCGACAGACTGGTGACCTGTCCAGGGTGTACCCCGCCTTTCGCCCTATGACAGCTGGGATTGGCTCCAGCGACCCTGAAAAGGATAAGCGGAAGCGAATGGATGGATGGATATTACTCAAATTCTCACCAAAACACTCTTATTCTATGATTTGTAAAGTGTGCTAGTTTGATTCAGAGTTCAAAGTAATCCTTAGTTATGTTATACTAGGCCCTGATGTGGCCTATCAGTTCATTCACTGTGTAAAATGTGCTGTTATAGCTGTTTTTTCCTTTAAGGACCTGACTTTAAACTCATTTTCCTTTGACTGTCTTCCCCCTGAAAACAGAGAGTTTGAGCGACAGACACATGGGGCTTTGGTGCCTACAGCTGAAGCTATTTTATTTAATTCAATTTAGTTTGATTTAGCTCCAAATTACAACAACAGTCCTGTCAGGGCACTTTATATTATAAACAATAATAATAATGGATTGGATTTATATAGCGCTTTTCAAGGCACCCAAAGCGCTTTACAATTCCATTATTCATTCACTCTCACATTCACACACTGGTGGAGGCAGCTACAGTTGTAGCCACAGCTGCCCTGGGGCAGACTGACAGAGGCAACTGATATCACGCCATCGGCCCCTCTGGCCAACACCAGTAGGGTAAAGTGTCTTGCCCAAGGACACAACGACCAGGACAGAGAGCCCGGGGATCGAACCGGCAACCTTCTACCTTCTGGTTACAGATGCACTTCCCAACCCCCAGCGCCAAGCCAGCACTTGGCGATGGTGGGAAGGATAAACTCCCTTTTAACAAGACTAAATCTCAGAGAGAACCAGGCTCAGGGAGGGGCAGCCCTCTGCTGTGATTGGTTGGGGGTGAGGGGGGGAGACATGATAAAAGACACGTTGAGCTAGAGATTAATAATAACTAATGATTAAATGCAGAGTAGTGTGGTGGTGTTTCATCATCAAAGTCAATCAAAGAATCAGCTGAGAACATAAAAAGATTTTAAAAAGTGATCACAGACAATTATATTTCTTCTCCTGTAGAGATCAGGACAGTCCTGCTACGAGACAGAAACAGTGATGGCAGTCACCAGCCCTCAGAGTCACTGTGTGACTGTTTCACCCAAGAAAATTTTTATTTCTTAGAGCTAATTTGGTTCAAAATGTTATATAAAAGTGCCTTTTCCCCTCTGTGTAATCACAGATACGACACAAGGAGCAATTAAAACTCCTTGTTGTAAAAAGTGTGTCTGTGACCAATGTTTTTAGAACTTTTCTCTGTTTTCCCTCCCACCACCATCTCCTTCTCTTGCAGCCAACAGTGTCTGCATCCCACTATAACGCTCTGTTTGGTTCCCTCTCCCAGCGCCTGACATGCTGGCACATAAAGATCTTTCATTTACTTTCCCTGGAGTAAATGTCAGAGATGATTTCCAGAGGGAAAGAATATAAACTGCCTCAGAGCGATGCAGGCCTCTCCAAACGCGTGGGCAGCACCATGAATTGGTGTGCTTCCTCTCCACCGCTGGGGATTATTCAGGGCATTTAGAAGAACATACTGTCAAAGCAGTTAAAAGAAAGGGAAGAAAGAAATAAGAAAGCATAAAGTCTTTAATTGGCAAAGCATGATATTGCCTTTCTTGGGACTCTTTAATATCTCATCTAGCGCTATGTGTGAGAACAAGCGCTTCCACAAGCATCTAATTAGAGTGGCTTGGCAGTAACTTGTCTACGTTCACACACTATGGAGCCCTGATTAGTCTTCTCAGCCTGCAAATGAAATGCAGTGGAGAGTGTTGCTCATCCGTACGTAGGTCTGTTTATCTGAAACCAGCTTTATCAACTGTCATGAAAATGCAATTGCAAAAGTGACTGCCTGGAGGAGAGGTGCAGACAAAAGCAGGACAGACAACAGCAACTGAAGTGAAAATTCATATTCAAGCAGGATGGTCCATCAGGAAGCATTTTTTTGGTGACAGTATTTCTGCTTTTGGACACAATAAATCTCCACTGTATGAGTCATCAGTGGCCGCAGTGTGTATTTCTGTGTGCGTGCGTGTGGAGAGGAGGGCAGCTGAGTTAAGTTATGTGGAACTGAAACCATCTGGTTTCTTCCTCATCACAGAGAACAGAAATACCTCAACTCGTCACCAGACACACGCAACAGCCTCTAATCCTGTTGTCATGGCAGTAAAGCGCAGGATGGCGAAAAAATATTTCTTTGAGCAGGTCAGATATTTATGTTCATGGCTTCCACCAAACAGCTAGTTTTGTTATCTGGTAATTACACTACGTGTACCGGGCAGAAGTGTGGCACACGCACAGTAGCTTTTTAATATGTAATCAACATGACTGAACTGTGCAAACATTATATGGATTATAAAATAACTTTATTCAATATGAGTGACATCTGATAAGCTTTATACTGAAAACCAACCTAATTGTTAGTTTGACCATGTAAATATACACACATATACACATATACATAACTAAAAATACTTCAGCACATCTTATCCCACTCACCACTGAGCCTCTGATCAGTTGTGTGTTAATGCAAGTATCTGATCAGCCTATCACATGGCAGCAACTCAGTGGATTTAAGCATGTAGACATGGTCTAACTCTAACCTGCTGAAGTTCAAACCGAGCATCAGAATGGGAGATGAAAGGTGATTTAAGTGACTTTGAATGTGGCATGGTTGTTGGTGCGACAGAAGCTGCTTTGAGTACTTCAGAAACTGAACATTTCTGTCATGGTTCTTGCTGCTCTGGTTGCTGTGCTCACCTTCTCCTCCAGGGCGGCGTCTGTGCCATCCTGGATTCCACGCCCACGCTCTAATCACCTGCTGCTCATCTCTACTGATTACTCCAGGCAGTACTTAAGGCCTCGGTGGAGTGTTGGTCCTCGTTGGATCGTTGTACTTAATTCACCCTTCCTTTCAGATTGAGTGTTTTCACTATCACAGACTGATTGAAGAGGTGTGTGAGTGAGTTTTTCCCCAAGCCCTGGACCTTCCCTCTGAACCCCAGGAACCCTCTCCCCACATTCACTGTATATATGTACAAATCTCACCTGGTGCTGTAAATAAACCCTTTTGTGCTTGCACAGCTCAGAGTCCTGCATTTGAGTCCTGCCCAGCAAATCGTGACAATTTCAGAAACCATCACAATGAAAGAAAAACTGTCCAAAGAGCATCAGTTCTCTGGGTGAAAATGTGTTATTGATGTCAGATGTCAGAAGAGAATGGCTAGACTGCTTCGAGTTGATAGGAAGGCAACATTATGTTAAATAAGGTATGCAGAAGAGCATCTCTGTATGCAAAACATGTCAAAGCTTGAAGCAGATGTTACACAGCTGCAGAAAACCTCACTGGGTGTTGTTTCCGTCAGCTAAGAAACAGAAATTGAGGCTTTAATTTACAAAAGAGAGAGTTTACAAAATCTTACAATAAATGACTGCAAAAACATTGCATGGATCCATGCTGCTGTGTATTGCTGCTGATCATGCTCATCCCTGTATGAGCACAGTGTTCCTATGTTCTGATGACTGATTCCAGCAGTCAACACATCATGTCCCAAAGGTCAAATCATCTCAAGCTGGTTTCTTAAACATGACAATGAGTTCACTGTAGTCAAATACTCTGTTGAGATCTGGACATAGATGTCATTCAGGCAGCTTTGAAGGCAAAAGGTGCTCCTAGCAAGCTGTATCTAATAAACAATGCATATCAATCATTTTTTTATCTATGTAATATGTACTATTTTAATAATTACATGAAACATTCTTATTATTAAAAATTGCTCATAATTTTATAGCTGAGTCTGATGTTGCTGATATCTTTTAAAAATGGGAACTTTAGAGCTGACACTGCTGCTACACACAGCTGGAGTAGTCTCTGGATGGAGTCAGCGAAGGAGTCCATGAACTACGTGGACCACATATTGAACGAAGCACAGTGAAATATCAGCGAGCGATCACCGAACACTTACAGAAGGAAGGAGGCTCCTTTAACCCGTGGATCTAATGTTTAAGACAAACACAAAGGAAGAGCACAAAAATCTTTATTACAACACTCCAAGATGCTACATTAAGAGTTACATGAAACTTACTAAACAGTGGACACAGTTGTTTACTATGAATCAGATCTCACATGTGAAACTCGTCTTTTAAATGTTCTTTTTAAACAAACACTGCATGACTCCTTACTAAAAAACAAGTTATGCCCAGTTACAGTCATAACAATGTAATTACATTAATCAATGCGCCACAGCAAAAGTGAGACTGGTAAGAGTTTGCTCTCAGAGAGATATCTGCATTTCCACTTTCTAATATATCTTCAAAGGCTAATGGCACCGTCAGAGCAGCTACAATAACGTCTAAGTACTGTAACCGAGCAGGAATCATTAGCAGATTCATAAGGCGGCAAGCTCTCCCGCTGCAATACACGGTATTTCACAGCAGCACACCAGATAAACTATTTCAGTACATGTCACTCACATTACAGCAGAACACATATAATCTTTCCTGTAAGGACACAGCTGATACAAGAAAGCACTGAGGAAGCCTGTTTATGTGCACACACGCACACACACACTAACAAACGTACATATGAAGATAGTATCAACTGTTGTCACTTTTCGTCTTAACGTCTGGTCACTTGGGATGACGAAACATTTCTCCCACTGAAAACTCAACGCCCAGATGAGTAGAACCCACTTTCTGGGCTTTCTGAGTCACATGACGGAGCAGGTGAAGCCGCAGCAGTCTTTCAGCAGCGTGAGGCCGGTTTTCGTGAGAAGCGGCGCTGAGGTCTGCTGGGATTTAAACGCCACCTTTCGATCTTGTGAAGCACCTGAAGCTTAAAGGAGAGGACATGACAGTACAATCACCACAGTGGGTTCACAATCATTAAGATTTACTGGTTACTTAACTGGCTTTAATAGTTAACTGTTAACTGCCAGCTTTCTGGTTAGACTCACCTTTTGCAGCCAAAGCTTTGGGAAATTTGGACTGTAAGAAGGCTGCCATCTCTCTGTCTTCCTCTCTCTCTCTGTGAAAAAGCATATTTCCTTGTTATTCACTGTGAATTACAGGGTTTAAAATTTTTATTACATCTTGTTAAACACCACAAGGCTTGCTTTAAATCCCAGGCTGTGGGCATCACAGCATCCTCACAGTTCAGAATATTTTCGCATTTACTTTAACTAACGAGCGGAGGTGACTGTCACGCTCCTGCTAAGTTTTTACAGGCAGATTTTTCTCCGAAATAACAACCTAGTTATCAGAAGCGACAGCTGATCTGTGAGTGATGGTGGACATGCTATCATTAATTAGGAAAATATACAAAGGGGCTTCGTAGGAGTGGAGCTATATGAAGAATTAAGTAACAAATAACTAATTAAGGCTTTAAAGCTGTATGCGCTTTTGTCAGTGGAAACATCACATGAAGGATCAGATTATTGTCCAGATTCTGTTACACGGCAAAGGTGGTGAACCGAAGTGCTCTGACAGAACAGAACCGATAATCAATAATAAACTGTAGAATTAAAAGACAAGTCAGGAGATGCTTTTTATGTCTGACTCATCTCTGTAATCCCCCTGAATACCAGAGTGTGGCACTCAGTCAAAGTTCTTTTCATCCATTAGCCTCACCTCAGCCTTTCAAACTCTACGTCGTCCACAAGGAAGTCTCTGGTCTCCACCAGCTTGTTGATCTGCTGCAGCAGCTTCTCTTCTCTCTCCCGGTCCTCTTTGGACTTGTCTTTGTCTGTTCAGTAGTCACGAGACAAGCCTTCTGTTAGAAATTGTAGTCACTGTGCAGTGTACCAACAGACTTTATAAAAAGAGATGGATGTAGCCACTGTGCCAGCATCTGTCAGTTTCATTGAGAAGCCTTGAGCTTTAACTCAAAGCTGCTTCATCCTCTATTTTACTCCCATCGTGTTGTATTCAGTACGATGAGAAACGAATTTGTTATAAATGTTAGTGAGGTGAGTGAGTAGGGTCATTTTCATCTTGACTTCTTTTTGGGACCACAAGAGTCGACCAAGAATATAGATTCTTATGCCCTTCTGCACTCAGCGGGGGAAATAAGTGCTGCGTCCTTCACTGACTTTGTAAGTTTGCTCACTTCCAAACAAATGAACAGTTTGGAATTTTTTATGGTAGTTTTACTACTTTTCTTTTTAGTTGCCAGAGCAACTATCTTTTCTCTCTGGGTTGCCATCTCAACTTAATGAACAGAGGAATGCGAGTATTCCTTCGACAATAAAGAAATAAAATTTAAGTAGAACACAGAAAAGGCTCCAGAGGCTCATTGTTGCTTGACCTGAAAACCTTTCTTTTAAAAAGTATTTTTCTTTAATTGACAGCAAGCTCGTTCTGAAGATGTGCTTAATTCACTCCAGTCCTCGCTGAACTGCGTTACTGGAGACAGCTCATATCTTTTCAACTATGACAGAGCAAACAAGAACCGCACAGGGCCCGCTCAAAGCACACTGTCACCAGGTTAAAGTCGAGAGGCGCAGGCTACTTTTTAATTTACCTGGAATTGAGACAAGCTTCTGCAACTCCTGCTTCAGCCTTGTGATTTCTTTGCAGAGCTGGATGTCGTCCATCCTGAGAGAAAAAAAGACAAATAGAGAAAATATTTCTTCACCAAACTTTAGATATCTGCAGTAAACAAGCTGATATTCAGGTAAAACAACAGTTAAGCTACACTTGTCTTCACATGGGCTTTAGAAAAAATATGTTTTATGTGGTAATTCCCACCTTGTGTGACAATTGTATGGGTATATCAAAGAAACAACCACTGGACTCAGCTTTTGGCCACAGATGACAGTGGTTTATTAGCTGAAGTAACGCCACCACATTGCCCTCTGTGAATGAATCACACCCAACAGTATCAGATCTCATTTCGTCCTCTGACTCTGATGGCGATTTCCAAACAACAGGGGCTGGTTGCATGGGTATTATCTGTGTATGTGGCGGCGTGTGTGCATACGTGTGGGCTGCTATAAATAACAGTGGTGTTAAAAAGAGGAAAGTGACTGTAATAGATGTGCTCTGAGCTGCTGCTTTAATTAAATAGGTTTCACTTCAGTGTACTTCAGCTGTATATATGCCAGCGTGACTCATAGGCTCACAGCGACGTGTTTATTCAAAATGCTTGAAAGCAGGAGTTTGTATGAACGTCACAGAGAGCCTAAAGGACGAGGATGTGTTTGCTGCCTATAAGAGGACTTCTGTGGTACAACTCCCCCCACCCCCCCCCGACCAAAAAAAAACAAAAAACAACCCCAGGAAAGATACTCAGAGAACATAGAGATCAAAATAAACCCAAACAGTGTTGGATGAATAATAGAACTATGCTTCAAAAGTTGAGTTTGAGATTCACCTACTTAATTTTGTTACTTTTAATCTTTTTAGTTTTTAAGCTTTGCTACCCAGATAAAGGGGAGCCCTGAATGTAAAACGTTTATCTTATTATCTCTTTGCTAATGCTGTTCTCTAATAGTTAGCTAACTATATTAACTGCTTAAAAGGATGTGCTGTTAAACATTAACAACAGAATGGAAAGTCAGCCAAGAAATTAACTATATGACCTGCTTAGTTGTTGACATTGGGCAAAAGTAAACTTAAGTTCTTCAAAAGTCTTGAGCAACCCTTCATTTCTTTACATTTTGCTAGGAAAATGGAAAAATATGTGCAGTGATTAAATGAAATGTGTGCAAACTTACATGGAAACACAGGCAAAAAGAGAATTTCTACAATTGTGATGAGCTTGAAAGTCAGTATTTGGTACGACCACCGTTATTCTTGAACTCTGTTATGCCTGAACTTTCTTATGCAGACTTCTTGTAGTGTCTTTAAGTAGTGTTCAGGAACAATTCTCTAGACTTCTTGAAGGACATTGAAAGCTTTTCTTTTCATGTTGGCTGCCTTTTGTTCTGTTCTTTGTCAAGATTAACCCTTCACTGCTTAAATAATGCTGAGATCCGGGCTCTGGAGAGACCAATCCATGACTACTTTGTGTTGTGTTAAAACTTTTATGCAGTTCTGTACAATTTTATTTTTAATGTGACAAAGTCTGAAGTTATAACACTATCCACATAGTAGAATAAAAAAGTCATCTATTGGCAGTTATTATTATAAAAGGTCGGGTAAAAGGCTCTCTACACAGGAAACAGCTAAACCTGTTGTTTAAAGGTCAAAGAAATAAATTATAATAAATATTCTTTGTGTCATCAATTTCATTTCCATGTAAAATTACATGAACAAAGAAATCACATGAACAAGTGAGGTCTAAAGTTTGACGTCTTAACTTAGTAAATGGAACCATATGTTGACCACAATACGTATCAGTGGGAATCTGAAATAGGCTTTGTGTCTATAATTGATCTGACAAGTTGGGTTTCACTTCTCCTGGAATAGGATGAGCGCTAACCCTGATCTAGAAGTAGTCTGGGAACTACTACAAAAGTAATTGCACCAGCTTGGTTTCTGCATGCAGTCAAACGGATGAAACCATGCAGATTTAATGAACAGAGTAAATTAACAGATTTTTCACAGGATTCTTATTAGAACTGTTGTTATTTGCACAATTTTTCCTGCTTCATGTATTTAAGCCAAGACTCCCAGCTACATGTTTAGTAAAAAAGTAAAACCATGGCTTTAATAATTGTGAGTGAAAGTAAAAGAGAGATAGGAACATTGAGACTGTGCATCACTTCTCACCCTCTGGTTATGGCTGAACATGAAAAGAGATGATATTTATGACATATTTCATCAAAAGACAAAACAAAACCCAGAACAGCAATGATTATTTTCAGTTATCAAGTTCACCATATGGCTATATTATGCAGTGCTAGCCTCTCTTTCTTACTCTGCTGCGCCAAAATAATGAGAAAAGACCAGCAGAAACAAAAGCCAGCTTTCAAGATCGAACAAAATAACAAACAAACTGTGGGTGTGTATGTGATGTTCGTCTGCTAAGGCCTGAAATAGCACGGCTGTTTTCCTCGCTTCCATCATCCACATGGCTGCTCCAGTCACTGATGGTTGACAGTTGTGGTGCATCATCTCTGACTCCTGAGGGTATCTTAGCAGTATATTGGTGCATTCAGATCCCTGAACTTTAAAGTTTTGTAGTGTATGTGGCAGCAGGGGACCAAACAGTAAAACATCACATGAGATAACAGAGGAATATTTCATCCTCTTACAAAAGCTCTCCTCCTCCAACAGACAGAGAACCATAAATCCTAAAAAAACAAACTAAACTAATGAGATGTAGTCTGGATTTATGCCCCAAGCATGTTTAAATGTACCTAACACGAAGAGGTCTGGAGAACAGGCAGATCTTACATGTATCTCAGCTCTGACTCTCTCCGCACGAGAATGTCTCGTATTCGTTCGATTCTGAACAGCTCTCCTTCGATATCCTCGACGGTGATTGTGGAGTCGGCCATGGAAATGACATCATCTGCTGAGAGACAGACAAGATCAGAATACAGCTGTTTGGGTCTGATAATACACCTTGGAGAGTTTACTCATAGTTAGCTCCGAACATGAAGGCATACAGAGGACCTGTTACGCTTTTCCTTATTTTTAAACATGTATGTATAGCTGCAAAGTGTGCACTCGTATTAAACATAGCCAGAGTATTATATGATGATCTCAGTGTATGTAATCCGTGAGTGCCCTAAGTGCTCTGTTTTGCCCATTTTTTCACCTTGTGGCTCTGAATGAAGTCACTGGGAGCGGTTATCTATAGTAGACCTGAGAGGTCAAAAGCACAAATATAAAATACTGCAAATATCACACAAAACACAACAGAAATTGAATAAAACACAATGGAAAAAGAAAAACCACTGAGAAAAAATATCACAAAAATCTTGTTGCTTTATTGTCTTTTGTGGAGACCATGAAGCAACAAGCTAACAGCAAACATGTATCTACAGTATTAAAACACACATGAGTGGCTTCTTTTTCTCCATCACAATAGAGATGAATCCTCCGCTTTTTTTAAGCGTGTCTCAGTCTCCTTCACTTTCACAGCTGTTCTGTCATGTTATTGTGTTCCCAAAACCATCTCTGAATGCTATAAGTCAAGAAGGAAGTCACCTAGGATTTTCAAATATTTACCATAGGTGCATCTACTAAGAGGCTGAGGTGTAGCACTGACGGTCATCAGTATTTTTCTATTTGCTGCTGTTTTCTTAAGCTGCAGTGTGTTTGACCACTCAGGGCCACCGTAGATACCCCTGATATGGTCATGTCCGGCGCACCTATATTCAAATCTTATATTTAAGGGGCAGCCAATCAGATGAAACTAGCTTAAAGAAGAGCAGAAAGAGCTAGCACAGTTTGTTTAAGATGGTGGATAAACAGAGGGGCTAGAGCCTCCAGACTTGTTAAGATAAATAAGCATTATTTTGAACTGTGACTTGTGCAAAGCTACTCTGGTAGAGTACATGAAAAAAAAAAAATCTGAACAAGCATGATATGTCCCTTTTAAGTATCTTTTGTTAACCGAATTACCCTGGAAATCCCAGCAAAGCATAGAGTGTGATGAGCAGTCTTCATAAGAACAGCTGATTACTATTACCAGCGTGTGGTTTGCATGTGTAACTTTAATCTATGTATACTTCTAATATTTAAATGTAGCAGCAGGACAGGTGTACAACTGGATTTTTTCAAGAGATCCAGGTGCAGAACTTTGGTATTGTGGGTGCTGATTCATGCATCACAGGCTAATTATGCAAGCTGTTGCTGTCTGTGCACATTGAAAGCAAAGTCAGGATTGTTGGCTTGTCGAATACTTGCAGTTTTTATTTTAACTTGGTTGCAACAATGGATTTTAACATGTAAGCCACGTGTGGCAAATTTCTCCAGGAAAATCAAAGTCAAGATAGTCAAACAAGCAATTAAGACCACCTTGGGTCTAAAACAGCTTCCCGCTACGATGTGATCAGAGCTTTGTGGATACTTCCCCCAAGTAACTCTCTGCACGTCCCTGAATAACTGCATTCCCCACCCTGCTCCCGCAACCTCCTACTCCTCACCAGGAGCGATGAGTCATCCAGCAGAGCTTGGATTGGCTTTTAATTACCCGACCTTGTGTGAAAACATACTACAATCACACTGACTCACCGGGGAACAGCGAGCCAACACAAACACAAACCCTCAAAACTCCCCACATGGCAATCCCGCCGCTGTTCATCTACATATTAATTATCAGCAGGTGTTTTAGTGTTGAAGCAATCTGCATGCGTTCCTTTTCTTGTCATTTTTTTTTTGGCTCCGAGCTTTCTGTCAGAAACTGTTTGAAGCTTTTTATTTCACCCTGTCACTTTAAATTATTCACTTTGTACAGAAGCTTCATGTCAACACGCAAACTGTATCGTTTACTCGTCTCGAGCACCCAATCCAAAAATCTTTGATGTCGTTTCCTTTCAGATTTTTGCTGCTGTCAACCGTAACTTTTTTTTTACCCTTTTGAATGTTGCTGTAGGTCCATAAGTGTGTGACAAAACTGAAGGTGCAAAGACCCAAAAGCAAGCAGCAGCTGAAGGTGACTGCAGCAAAGGCCAAGCAGAGCAACACAAGGCAGGAAACACAGCACAGAAGCACGAGTTCTAAATTTTATCCCACTATTAAAAATATCCATCCATCTTCTTCCGCTTATCCGGGGCCGGGTCGCGGGGGCTGCAGCCCAAGCAGAGAAGCCCAGACCTCCCTCTCCCCAGCCACCTTCCCCAGCTTGTCCGGGGGAACACCAAGGCGTTCCAAGGCCAGCCGAGAGATATAATCTCTCCAGCGTGTCCTGGATCTGCCCCGGGGCCTCCTCCCGGTGGGGCATGCCTGGAAAACCTCACCCAGGAGGCGCCCAGGAGGCATCCTTGGCAGATGTCTGAACCACCTCAGCTGGCTCCTTTCGATGTGAAGGAGCAGCTGCTCTACTCTGAGCCCCTCCCAGATGGCTGAACTTCTC
>NW_005187482.1:1193138-1196652 GCF_000239375.1 Pundamilia nyererei | reverse complement strand
CTTCACCACAACAGACCGGTACAATCTGCACCAATCCGTCTGTCGATCTCCGGCTCCCTTCTCCCATCACTCGTGAACAAGACCCCCAGATACTTAAACTCCTCCACTTGGGGCAGGAACTCGTCCCTGACCCGGAGTGGGCACTCCACCCTTTTCCAGCTGAGGACCATTAAAAACATTAATTACTAATTACGTTTGAGTCTCTGAATGCAGAGAACAAGGCATAAAAATGTTATTCCTAAAACAATTAATGAAAAACTTTGTTGGTCACAATCAGAATACTTTAATGATCCATAAGAAATGATGTAGGTTATAGTTGCTCTAAGACAGTAACAGACTAATTAAATAATACGATATATTACAAAAATTACAAATTTAAGAAACAGCACTAATATATACAAATCGCTCAATTATAAATATTAAGAATATTACAGGGTGAAATATATATGATTGACACTTAACTCTAACCTCTGTCAGGTCTCTTAACTACAAGCTGAAATTCCACACTTCAATCACAGCTTTTACTTTTTGATTTAAGATTAATTATGATAAAATTACAGAAAAAAGTGTCATTGTCCAAATACTTATAGCCCTAACAGTATACAGATGTTCCCATAAATATATATATATATTTTTTTACAAATTCAGTAAAATGTTATTTTAAGTAAAATGTTCTAATTTTGGTCGGCATATAAACTACAGCTGTTGGGACTACTCACCGAGGAGACTTTGTTTGGGCTGCAGAGTTCAGACAGCTGCATCATTCTTTAAGTAGAAAAAAAAAAGTGCATGCCTCAGCTGAATGCACCACTTTTCTTCTTCTTGTGTCACAGAAATGTGAATATGTGGAGATTATCTTCCACTGCGTTTCATTTTTTTTTTTAGAGAAAAAAAAATCTATATGTCAGTTAAAGAGATTGCTTATATTACAGGATCAATGACAGTTTTTGCTCTCATTAAAAAAAAAAAAACTAAATTAAAGGATTACTTTCAGGCACATTGCTGCAGACCAAGCTGCTGGTTGCCTCATTTTGCTTTTATTGCCATTTGTGTATTTATATTTTAAAATTTGAGTATATTAGGGAATGACAAACAATTGTAATAAAAAACATAATTAGTTGACATAATTTAATTAATTGTCCATACGAGATGGGATTAATGTTGATAACTGATCTATTCTAGTAAACTTCTTACACATAGCCCGACCCCAGCCTGAGGGAGCCCTGGCTACGGCCCTGCTGACATACAACTTTAACATGATGCTCACAGTGGTGATCTTCAAGGATCTAAAAGTCTGCTTCCTTCCTAGATCACTTCTCGCAGCAACAGCACACGCACACAGGCAAACTCAAACACGATGCTCAGAAAGTCACCTGCTTTTTCCGCCGCTTCATCCACCTGCGTGTCTTCCAGAGCGCCGCACACTTGAGAGGATTTTCTCTCTTTTTCCATTTTTCTTAAAAAGAAAAAAAAGACACTTCTTCTTCTTTGTCTGCAGAGGAAATTCAAAGGAGATTCTCGCACAAGCTTAAAATGAATATTAAAAGGTGTCCCCCAGGTCCATGCAGCATTGCCCAAACGTGTGAGGAAACACAAAGAGAGGACAGCTGCCAGCTGATGCTGAGTCCATCCAGTCCTACAGCCGTGGATCTCTGAGCATGGAAAAAAGAAAGCTGTTGCACCTCATGCGAGCTCCGAGGCTCCACCTACTGACTGGCAGGAGCAAAGCAATGAGTGCAAAGTGGGAGAATGTGGAAAATTATAATTAAATCCATCAAGAGAGAAAAAAAAAACGTTCTAAACTAAATTTGTTCTTTCACTCTGAGTCACATTAAGATCTTAAAGGATGTCAGATTATAAGGAGCCTAAAGCCATGCCAGGTGATAATTATAGACAGCAGTGCTTGTCATGAATGTACTCTTTCCCAAAGTTGGGGAATGAAATCTCTTTATAAGCAAGTTCTGCTTTTTTAAATCCAAAACTGAACCGACTTCCCTTCACTTCACCTTCAGAGGAGCACAAAAGTCTGAATCAGAATTCATGGAGATCAATGAACGGAGACATTTTAGTCAAACTTTCAAATCCTTCCCTCAAAAAGTTCAGGTATACCTCTCATGGTTCCACTCTCAGAGAACCATCATCATCAGCGTCAATGGCAGTCTATCTCAGTGTGGATTACTATGGTGGTCATAAAAAAAAATCTCTACACAGGTTCACTGGATGTTAGGCAAAGGCACAAAGGTATCCTCATTTTAAAACAACAAAAGACAACAAAGGTTAAACAGACTTCTTCCGTTTTAATGGTTTCCTCCACTGTAACCGCAACAGTAGCACTCTCCACAGGAGAATCCAGCTGTCTATCATCATGAATTTTTCATCTAGCCTGACTGAGTTCAGCTCTCGACAAAGTGGAGAGAACTCGATTTCACGCAGGCGGGCCCTCGAGGCAGCAGGCCAGATGTTCGGGGAGTGCAGCATGCGTCTGCCCGCACACTAGAGCTGCCACTGTGCCATAGATAGCCATGTCCCACAGCCACGAAGCCAGCCAGACACTTCACACATTTGTTGCCACAAGCCCAGAAGCACATGAAGGAAAATGACTGCCATTCATGTTATATGACAAGGCAAGAACATCTGTAAGCCCGACAGAGTGAACACTGTTTCTAAAACTGGCTCAAAATGTGTCGCACATTCAAGTTTTTACTATCTACTTTGGCTTTCAGGTCATGCAAAGTAAGTAGCAATATAATTATTCAAACCCCCCAAACACATCACAATCATTTCTTTTATATACCATTAAAAAAACAAACAAAAAAACAACAACCCTGCAACTATAATAATCTTATGGAGCTCTTAGATCAATGCTACTTCACTGCATAGAAATTAAATGTTTAGCACTTTTAAGTGAAGACAAAACCGGAGGTAAAATATCAGATTTCACAGTTTTCATTTGGAGACAAAACGTTTTGGGATTTTTTTCCACTTACAGCAGAGATGTCGAACTCCAGGCCTCGAGAGCCGGTGTCCTGCAGGTTTTAGATACCACCCTGGGTCAACACACCTGAATCAAATGATTAGTTCATTACCAGGCCTCTGGAGAACTTCAAGACATGTTGTGGAGGTCATTTTGCCTTTTGAATCAGCTGTGTTGGATCAAGGACACATCTAAACCTGCAGGACACTGGCCCTCGAGGCCTGGAGTTCGACACCTGTGACTTACAGCATTCCCACAGACTGTATACAAAAGATGGACTTAACCAGTGTTACTCCACTGACTGGTTTTTAAAGCTTTTAGTTCAGCAGTTTGGCCATAGCCATCTTGAGCAACGTTGAATCTGACTGAGGACTCTATGAAGTTACACTTGTACTTGTGAAGCCATGTCCTATAGCAGGGGTGGGCAACTCCAGGCCTCAAGGGCTGGTGTCCTGCAAGTTTTGGATCTCACCCTGGGTCAACACACCTGAATCACATGATTAGTTCATTACCAGGCGGCTGGAGAACTTCAAGACATGT
>NW_005187482.1:1162986-1191212 GCF_000239375.1 Pundamilia nyererei | reverse complement strand
AAAGGGAGTTTTTCCTTCCCACTGTCGCCAAAGTGCTTGCTCATAGGGGGTCATATGATTGTTGGGTTTTTCTCTGTATCTATGAAGCGCCTTGAGGTGACTTTTGTTGTGATTTGGCGCTATATAAATAAAATTGAATTGAATTGAATTATATGAAAGAGAACCTATGTAATTGGAGTCCTTTCTCCAAACGTAGCATTTGCCCCCTGCTGGTCAGTGCAAGAAATGCAGATTTAAGGTTTCACAGTCTAAATCCATCTTTTATGGAGAGAGAACATCTGACATGAGCAGAAATATAAATTAGACAAATAAAATTTTAAACAGGTGTCTTCTGACTGTCGTCGCAGCTCAGGGCTGTACAACTCAAGTCATTTTTGCACAAGACATTCTGAATGTGCTCAAGTTACCCCAGTTCAATACACATAAACAAAGATTTTCATCTCGCTTCATCTATATCTTCAGTTCAGAGTTTAGAGCCCAGAGGGAGACACAAAGCTGATAAGTGAGAGCAGTCAGCTGCGACTCCTCCAGCTGATTAACAGCAGGTTCGGGTGTGGTGGTGCAACAGTTTGGCCTCACCTTTTGCACACGTCTTGTGTTTATACACCATGAGAGAAGCTTCCATGCTTCCATTAACACAATACCTCAGGCTGTTTAAGCTGCCCGGCGGCACTGAGTAATTGATTTGCTCGGCTGTAATCCTGCTGCCTTCTTTGCTTTAGAAAACAATAACCGCTTATGCAAATGTACATTAGTAAAAGCTCAGGAGGCCCAGAGATGAATCCCAAAATCCATCCGTAGAGCTGACACTCGCAGACTGATAAAAGAAAATAAAATAAAAAAATGGAGGGACAGACTGGATGACGTAACATTTAATTCTGATGGAAAAGTAATGAGAAGGAAAAGTCAACACTTTTGATTGTAATGAATCCTGTCAGGGTGGGAAATTAATCATCCCCATCTGGACTGTGCAACTTGGTGATGAAGAGTGACATATCTTTAAGCAAGGCTGCAGAGCTCGAAGGGAACGATGACTCCCATTTCCATATTAATAGCAAAATCTGATTCATTTATTATGTGACAGTGAATTTATTCTTCTTATTCACAGAATTGCTTTATGCTCCTTTTAGTATTTTCACCGTCTGGAGGTTTTAGTGGTTTACCTTCCTTGCACTGTTGTTGTTGCTATTGTCATTTTCCATTGCTTTATCAAGCCAGTCTCTCTCCTGTTCTGACTCTGAGTCACTGGCCTCGCTTGCGTCCGCCGCCAGCAGGCGGGAATAGTTAATCCTGCGGTGGTGGGGGGCTTTCCACTGGAGCAGGGGCAGGCACACACACCACACCATCAAAACCATCGCCAGTCCTCTGAACATCCATGTGAGCCCGATGCTTTGGGCCACAAACCCTCCAGCCAAACTCCCCAGTGCACTACCCAGATGAATAGAGAGGGACTTGTAGACCCTCCTGACGCTCCTCTCAGCCCCTGGTGTGGCGATGTCCTCACACTGGAGCTTCACGGCCCACCAGAGAGCTCCGCTGCTGAAACAACTCAGCACCTGAGCAGGCAGTGCAGCCCACGCTCCCCAGAGGAAGGAGTAGTAGAAGCACTGCAGGCCGAGACTCGCGGCTCCAACTGCGAGCATCCTCCTAGGGCCGAGCAGCCTGGAGACTCGGCCAGCCATCAGAGGGAAGGTGGCCTGCGAGAGCAGAGCGAGGGCAAGAGATAGTCCCATGTGCAGCTCACTGCTTCCGCGATCCTGCATCCGCCACAGGAGGAAGTTGTCGATGGCCGAGTTCGCCACCCCGACCAGCAGGGTGGTGAAGACGCAGAGCACAGCCTGTGGGGAGCCGCGCACCAGTTGCAGGGCTTTCAGGAGCCCGCTGGTCCTGTTTCGCTTCTTGTTCAGGTAGAGAGGGAGGGACATGGCCAGGGGCAGGACCAGAAACGCCAGGCTGGCATAGCAGTAGAAATGCACCACACTCCTTGAGGTCTGAGCAGCTATGAGGCATGCCAGTCGGCTCACCAGCAGGCCGGTTACCCCAACCCCGCATGCTGCTCCAAGTACACCCCACACCCTGGTGCTGCTGTAGCGGTCCGAGGCATCCGCGAAATCTAAATATTCGTAGAGGCCGTCGTCTACATTCCACTCCAAGGGTGCGGATGCCGCCTCCCACACACACATAATGATGAGTATCAAGAAGAAGAGTTGATGCTGAGTGTCCATCACCTTTAGGTTGCCCAGGAAGCCCAAAGAACTCTCATCCTTTTTCTCCCCCGTTTGCTGCTCTGATTTCAGCTCAGACCTCTTGTTTCTGACCGGAGTTGCCAAAGAGCTGCTGGAACTTTCAAGCACCTTTGATTCATTCTTTTGTGGCGCATAAAGAAGAGGAGATTCAGTGGTATGACTGTGATTGTGATGGTGATGATGATGAGGTGAAGTTTCATTTGTAATAACAGGAGCTTTCCTATCAGCATCAGGAAGATGAGTGACAAGCGACTGGGAAACATGAGGTTTTGGATGGGATGTTACAGGTCCAGTGATGTTCACTGACAATACATCAGATGGATTTTGGGGCGGGCCGACGTGCGGATCCGAGGCGTTACAAGTCCATGCATGCATATCCGTGTGCGGGATGAGCAGGAGGAGCAGAGCGGCTGCTGCCGAAAACACGACAGAGCCGCAGATCACCACTCGTCTCTTGTTGTAGTGTTTGGAGAGCAGGCTCGCCGCGGGGCTCCACACCAGCGTAATAAAGTGCTTGGTACCCATGACGATGCCCGTCATGGCAGGAGTCAGGCCAAGCTGTCTGAAGTACAGGGTGAGGAAGGGCAGCAAGCATGCTTTAGCGCAGGAGCACAGGAAGTTAAAGGTTCCAGCCATAGCGAGGGCTCGCTTTATGTCAATCTGCTTGATCCTCTTCATGTTTGAGCAGCTTAGAGTCCGTCCTGCTAGCTGTCACATGGAGCGATTCAAACTGAGAGAGACAGAGAAAATATAAAAATGTTAGTGCAGACATTTCAGTCTTTTGATACTAATACATTCTGAAAAGGCATCAGGCATCATCATACAAAGATTTGACCTCTGACCTTTTTTAAGGACAAATAAAGTCAAACTTTCATAAAATGTCTTTTATCTTCAGAAGTGTGCTTTAGATTCTGCTGACTTTGTTTGTATTGGCAAAAATCAGGAAATGATACTGGTGTATGAGGACTCTAAATATCACATTACACTTTGCGTCTAAATATCAGTCTCATTTGACCTCTGACCTCAGTTTTACATTTTCAGATCTGCTTTTTTTTAAGTTGACCCTAGAATGTGTTACATATTTAAAGAAAGGATTGTCAAGATGCCAAACTAGATAGAAATACACTTTAGTTTAATATTATATAATAAGCTCAAGTTATTCATGTCCAGTCATTTAAATATGAATCCATTACTTGCTCACAGATAACGCCTGTGCAGTCAAAGTAAACACCTGTCATGCTATCCTTGTATAGCATTTAAGAAATATTAAATGTGGACATTCATTTTAGTTATGTTTTGCCATTATGTTGGCCATATAGAGTTGTTTAAATAAATAAATTGAAGACTCCAGGCGATTTATTTCTGTTCTCGGGTAATAAAATGATTCCTCGTGCTGTTCCTAATGCGATAGAGGCCCTTAATAAATGAGTTGAGGGCTGGCCCTCGTTTATTTCGCTGTAGCTCCAACAATAATAAAGTATCTGTTTTTATAGTAACTTATCCACACTCACATGCGAAGCAGACAGACTCAAATGATCACCCTACAGCGACTTCATTGTGTTTGAGGAAATAAGCTGACACGAAAAAAACGAGGAAATGACAGACTGTCAGGAAACCACCCGTCAGGCTGGACGCACCTGTGCCTGCAAGATGTGGAGGACTAGTCCACGTCACGCCAACTTTATAAAGGAAGAAGAACAAAGTTTTAACATTTACCTTTTAAATTCTGCCCAAGTTCCTTATCCTCTTCTGTCGATCATTTCCCACCCGCGACTCCGACAGCGCACTCCCGTGTTTGAACCTTTGTTGCTCTGAGCTCTGGACACCTGTTGCAGTCGGGTACGCGCTCAGCAGCAGCAGCAGTGCGAGTTCACACCTGTGGGCGCAGATTCCCACGACTATAGCTCCTCCTGTTGGTGTGGATGCCCGTGTGCACTACAGAGAGCATAGTCGCAGCTCGATTAGGCGATAGGCGCAGTTCATCAGAGAGTGATCAGAGAGCTCCAACTCCTCTGTTTTGATGTCCAATTACACGTTATTAAAGCAGGTCATCTGGTTTGAATTTTATATTTGTCTCCTCAGTGCAAAGATAAAAATCTTCAGTAAGAACCACTTCAGTTAGTGTGATTAGTGCTGACTTTAAAATGACCCCCTTTTGGGGGGGATTTGAATCTCCGGACTTCTTTTCTTTTGAGCAATGAAACTTGTGTGTTTGTTTGCCTGGATCATGGCTCAAGTCGCAGAAAGCATCGTACAGCAGTTTGACACAAAGCAGAAAATACCAAACTCCAGCACATGCTGTTTTTTTACACCTCTGCTCTCTAACAGGTGTCACATGGGGTGATTCAACTTGATTCAACCCTAAAAATTCACATACATCAAGAGGTTCAAATCACATATATGTTTCTTTCTTCTTCTTTCTTTTTACCTCCCCAGCATGTGGGACTTTAACCTCGTCTGCTGGATGCCACATGGCATTATTGTAGTATTTCATTGCACTGATTAAGTTGATTTATGACATAAAAAATCCACGACCAGCTTATAAAATATAAAGTTTATTATTGAAAAATAGCCACAGGTAACAAGCACTTGGATACTTGTAGTACTTTGTCTTTGAAGCAAATTAACTGGACAGGTACTTATGTAGAGCTTTAATACAAACACTCAAAGCACATTTTACTGCAAGCCTCATTCAACCAATCACGCCTGTTCATACAAGCGCTTTTTTCCTGTTGCATACACACCTCTAACATTCACACACTCAGGGGTAGATCGATGCATTGGGATACTTCGACATGCAGACTCGCTCTGCATTCTTAGTTAGTAGAACCTAACTACTTTTTCTCATGTAGAGGATCTGTTAACTCTTATCACAGGATTTGTAAGCATTTAGAATTCAGTTAGTGAGAGAGATAATGGAATCCAAATAATCGTGTGTTACTAAATTAAGAGGATCCAAAGGGATTAACATTAATGTTACTAAACACAAGACAGTGTAGATGATTCTACTCTGCAATGTAGAGGTGACCTGCCTCTGCCTCTAGCTCGAGCCCACCACGACCCTGAACTGTATGCGTGGTGAAGAAAATGAACTGATGGGTGGACGGATAAGCTTTGCTAATGTAACATTAAGATGACTGTGAAGCAGTCAGCCTGTGTCCCTCACATGCTGACACCAGAGAAGCTGTTGATTGGCAGTGACATGACTTTGTCCAGATACTTGCTGAGTGGCAGCTCTTGCTCGCTGCCGATGCTGTACCTACACCGAATGGTGCAACCCGGGTCCAAGCATGGAGAGATTTCTATTCTGTAAAAGAACAATGCAGCATGTTAGTTTTTCTTAAAGGGCGAGAGTGGACAAGTAAAAACAGAAGAAGCATAAAATTACTTTTGGACATTGGTGTATATCCTGCGAGGGTCTTTGTCCAGACACACGCAGAGTGTTCGTTGCTCCATTGTCCTGATGCTGATGTTTCGAGTTTCGATTTTCTATCATTAACAGATTCAGTTAACGGTTGCCTTCAGATATGGATAAAGCACTTCCACTGCATCATGCATAATGAGATATAACTAGCCAATAATCCAAGGCAGAAGAGAATAACGTCTTACTGTGTTGTATGCGGGGTTCAGAGAGTCAAACCTTGCAGCCAGGTAACTCTCCCCTAAACAAAATGAAAAGGGTGACTCAGTTTTTTCTCCACATAATTCTTATTGCACTGAAATAAAGCAATTGATAAAAAAACAAAAACAAAAAAAGAAAACCAACAACAAACCTGACGCTGAAGCTGCCGGCTTTGAGGTAATCACCACACGCCAGGTCATAGATGCTTCTCCTTTAATGTCTCGTTTGCTTAAAGTGGCCTGTTGAGAACATCAGTGAGTGTGAGTCTGTGTGCAAGTGTGACAGTGTTAATGAGTGTAAAAGGATAAGGGGTGCACCTTTGTGTAGTTGACCGATAGAACCACGCCAAAGAGTTCCACCGATGACTTCTTTTGTCGTACAGAGGGTTCCCCTGTCAAAGACGAGCCAGTTTATGTCGCCATCTGTTACCGTGGTTACATCAATATCCACACACACATGCACAGAAAGATTCGCACACATACTCTGCTGCTGGTCTTTAAGGTGTCTGAAATCTGGGATGTCGGCCTCCAGGTGGGACACAAACAGCTCCTCCACTGAGGCCAGATCAGAGTTGGAGAGGGTCATCTAAACACACGGCATATTTAATCAAATCAAAAACCAGCGTGAACAAACGAATGACAGCACCTACCAGACTCTACACTGAAGAAGTAACTGCTAAACTTAGTTTAGTTAAAGCTGTAACATTTGAATTTGTTTGGAAACAGTGAATGAGCTGGAAAGACATTTGGACGCCCATCTGCCACTTTATTAGGCACGCATGTTCATCTGCTACTGATGCAAATACGGAGTCGAACAATCAGCAACTCAGTGCATTCAGGCATGTAGTAAGGATCAAGTCACATATGTTTATAAAGGCATGTAGGTCAAGACTACGTGCTGAAGTTCAAACTGAGCACCGTGATCTGAGTATTTTAGAAACTGCTGGTCTGCTGGCCAGACTGTTTTGAGCCAATGGGAATGAAAATATTACTCAAATAGCCACTCTTTACAAACGAAGCATGCAGAAAAGCATCTCTGAACACACAACACATTGAAGCAGATGGGCTGCAGCAGCAGAAGACCACACCGTTCGCTGCTCTTGTCAGCTAAGAACAGGAAACTAAATCTACAATCAGAGTCACAATACTTTTAGAATTAGAATGGGTTCACCAAACCTGAACATTATCGTGGATCAACACACCAAAATCTCTGAGGAAGGTTTCCAGCATCTTGTTGAATCTTTTTCATAAATAATGAATTCAGCAAACTGTACCTAATAAACTGGCCAGTGCATGTCACCAAAAAGCTTGTGAAGTTATTATGAACTGAGATCAACATTTCTTGTACTCTGATTTCGTCCACCTGGTGAATAAAGTGAAACATTTTCTCTCATCTTAGCTCAGATTTGTTCTCCACACACTGTAGGAAAAATATTTTATGCTAAAACTTGAAAAAAAAAAACAGTTTCCAAAAATAACACAGCATTTAAATTAGATCAACATGAAATTTGTTACAGTCATAAAAACAACAACAACAACAACAACAAATTGTTGCATAAGTGAATCCCTGAGAGGGGAAAACCCTCAGATGCAAACACAGGGACTGGTTCACCTTTCTGTGAGTTAAACTATGTGGTTCAGGAGCTTAAGAATACAATTTGAGAATTTGGCTGTTCCCTCATCTATTATTGGAATAATGAACAAGCCAAGTCAGTTTTGGCTGTGAACTTTGATATTACTACATTAGAAACAGAGAAAAAGAACTGAAACTCACTGAAAATGATACAAAGATCCACACACAAATAAAACTAATGTGAGAAATTATGAAACAAAGATATGACACGGGAGGTCTAATACTAAATGTCTAAGTCCCCATATCAGCAGGAAAACATTTCATTGTCCAAACTCTAAAACTCAAATTCAACACGCAGTTACACGATTTGACACAAGTCCAGCTTTAAGTAAGAAAAATAGACATTATTTATTATTATTTTCTTTTTAGCTGAATTCTGCTACGATGTTTGACACATGAAAAGCCAGCCTTGCTCTTTGCCTTCCACATTTAAATGTATGTAAAACACAATATCTACACACGATAGCTCTGCTGTACCTTAACTGAATAGACCGGGAGGTTAACTGGCTGTGTCCCACAGCGAAGGTAGTAACACAGGGTGTCCAACAAGTAAAGGCTCAGCTCTGTCGGTTTCCTGGAAACAGAAGGCTGTGCAAAGGGCGGACAGGATTAGATGGACTGCATATAGTTATTATTAATAAGATGTAATCGCTACAGTTGGTTACCAGCTCAGGTAGCGTCGGGATGGCAGCTCCCAGACTGCTAACGTTGACACTGTACCATGGATCCACTCTCTCCAAACAGGACGCCAAAGACAACCTGCTCTCATCCTGTGAGGAGTATTAAGAGTTACGTAGTCCTCTACACTCACACCTGTCAGAGCTGCTTTGAATGTGTCAGTGTAACTCACAGGTGAACTCGGGGAAGCCTCTGCATCAGAGACTGGGATGTAGTACAGCTGCAGGTCTAGTTTCTTGGTCAGCATGTTACGTTTGGCCTCTTTCTTGCTGTATGGACATTTTTAGAAAAGTTTATTTAAAAGTTGGCATGCACACACACACATACACACACTCCAGTATTTGGGATCCTCACCGTATGATGTAATAAGCCTTGGTGAGCTTTCCCAGGGTGCTGTCGTCCCCCAGTACCACAATTCGAGCCGTGTGACTTCGCTCCTCTTTGAGTAGAGGTGAGTTTCCGGTAACATCTTCCTTCATCTTCTCCTCCATCAGACTCAGTTTTTCTGCAGACTTTGAGTTCTTCAAGGCATTTCTCCGTTCCCGCAGTGTCTTTTGAGCCGTGTAAGGCAGCTGCTCTGCTTCGTCTGAGTCCTTTAAGTCCTTCACTATCCCGCTGTCTCTTGAGATCCTTTCTTTGTCATCCTTAATGGGGTTGGAGCCAGAAGGTAGGGCAAAGTCTGTCAACAGATTCCCTTAAGGAAAGACAAATTTAACGTCAGTTTCAAGTAAAACTGCAGCCTTCTTGTATGTGTGGTAAGATTATAGATATGAAGCATCAGTTCTTGTTTGTTTGATGGGCTCACATAGCATCTCTTCATCTGTCCACATGAGGAAGTTCATCTCTGGCAAGGGCACTGTAGTGCTGTACACAGGACCTTGTTCATCATGCAATACATCTGAGAGAAGTTGATAAGAAATATTATTATTATTATCTCCACTTAGAATAACTTGTGTTATAACACACTACACTCAGACCTTTTTCAGAGGCAGCCAAGATGTTTTTGTGTATCTGCTTCAGCCCCTTCAGATAATCTGCACGACTGCCGGGACCATGCTGTAAACTCTGCTTCACAGTTTCAACCACATCCTGGAAATATTGCCTCACATCATGGTCCTCTAAAACCTGGAAAAAAAAATTAGGGGAACACATCAGATCTTGATGAATAGCTTGATGTGAATAAGGGAACAAAATGACACAGGAACATCCATCCATTCCACTTCTCCCTTTCAGGGTCGCAGGAGCCTATTCCAGCTGTCATAGGGCGAGAGGCAGGGACACCCTGGACAGGTCGCCAGTCTGTCGCACGGCTAACACGCAGAGACAGACAACGTTTCCCACTCACATTCACTACCATGGGAAATTTAGATCAATCAATTAACCTATCCCCACTAAGTGCATGTCTTTGGATGGTGGGAGGAAGCTGGAGTACCCCGAGAGAACCCACATAAACACGAGGAGAACATGCAAACTGGATTTGAACTCAGGACCTTCTTGCTGTGTGGTAACAGTGCTAACCACCATGTCACCGTGCAGTGGAAAACAAATCCTTTCAGTGCTGGACTCAAACTCACAGCAAAAAAAGTTAATTTTGTTAAGTTTTCCTTGATTTGATTTGATTTTTCTGAGCATTACATGTTATTTTTTATATTTATAGAAATCAAGGTGGCGTGAACTAAAGTTCTGATTTTGAAACCTGGAAAATGAAACCTGATTTATACATATACACCATTTGAACTAATGGGTGATTAGTTCATGTAGCTTATGTTTATATTTATATACATAGTAAATAATAAATCTGGGATCATGAAAATGAATGGGATTCATCCTCTGGGGATCACTACTGTTTCTTTGTCCAAAGCACCCTCATGGATGTATTTACCTCAAGAGCTTGAGCTAGTCTGGAGCTTTGGCAGGTCGTCCCTAACCCTGTCTCCAGCACACGGAAAAGCACACTTTTCTCCATAGTCCGTGTGTTTGTGAGCCGGCGTGACACTTCCAAGTATGCTCTAACCGTAGCTTCCAGTGAAACAGAAAACACAGCTGGGTCTGCCAGCACAAACACTCTGCAGGACACAAGCAGGAGACAATAATGTTGCGATATACAGTTGAATCATTCTGATACAGGCCTGGAGGTCTTTCAATATGGCTTGCTTACTTTTCCCTGGCAGCAAAATGCTCACTCTTGATATTTTGCTCTGCGATGACTCTCTTCAGGTACAGAGATCCTGTTGAGGAAAGGGTTTGTCTGGTAAGAGTGAGAGCGGATTTTAGTATCGAGGTCACGCGTGTAAGGATATGTGATACCTGGTGCAGTCATTTCCATCTTGATGCTCCTCAGAGTGTGCAGAGCCACAGCGGAGTATGGCGATGGCAGTATCAGCAGTTTCCCCAAACACTCGTACGCTTTGTGATAAAGACCTTTAGGAATTGTGACACCTGACTGGATATTGAAATACAGAAAAGCCTTTCAGCCTGTATTTGTACATTATTTACAGCTTGTTGCTGTTGCTGCAGTGTTTTCATGAACAATATCGTATTTTCAGCTGTGTGTTGCCAAGTGCGTCTTACCTGAATGACTACATAGTAGAGCGTGTGCAGCACTGGGTTGACAGACATGTAGGTTTTTTTCTCATGGAGCTACACCAGCCAAAAAACCCAGACAAACAAGAATTCAGTATCTGAATTCATTTTGCACTTTTTAAGCAGAAGTAAAGAAAAGAAAGTCTTTAAATGCACAGCTTTTGCACAACTGCACAACTTGATTTTGACTAGACTTGATGAAGGACAAACCTTGGAAACTGTTGTTAATGTCTTCTCCAGCTTTTGGACCAGAATTGAGATTATTGAAAGGCTGCAGGAAGGATTGACTTCCACCTTCCTTTGGAGGTTCCATACCAGCATTCCTGCAAATCAGGCAGACAGTAGTTTGCTTGCATTGTCTCAAATAAGTGTGACTATCTATTTTAGCAGCTAAATTATCCCACTGTGTGTGAAAAGGGTGGAAGGTTGATACCACTACTATTAGCTAATTAGCTTAAAAGCTCTGCAGCCCCTTATTAGGTATCCCTCACTCAAAACTATAAATCACAGCTTTAGGAGTCACATAGTCATGTGTAAATACTTTACACTCACCGGCCACTTTGTTAGGTACACGTGTTCAACTGCTCATTAATAGAAATATCTAATCCACCAATCACGTGGCAGCAGCTCAAAGGATTTAATTATGTGGACAAGGTCAAGATGACCTGCTGAAGTTCAAATCGAGCATCAGAATGGTTGTTGGTGCCAGTCAGGTACCATGATCTGAGTATTTCAGAAACTGCTGATCATGGAAACCATCTCAAGAGTTTCCAGAGAATGATCAGAAGACGAGAAAATATCCAGCTAGTGACGGTTCTCTGGGTGAAAATGCCTTGTTGAGTCCAGAATTGAGAGATGAAGGGGCACATTGCTTCAAGTTGATAAAGCCAATGATAACTCAAATAACCACTAGTTACAGTCGAGGTGAAGAGGATCTCTGAATGCAAATATGAACATATTAAACCTTGTAGGCAGACAGGGCCCCACCAACAGACTGACACTCCTGTGACCAAAAAACAGGAAACTGAGGCTACAGTACAGTTTGCACAGGACAACAGAAGATTGGAAAAATGTTGCCTGGTCTGATTAATCTTAATTTTTGCTGCAACATTTGGGTGGTAGGGTCAAAATTTACATGAAACAGCATAAAAGCATGGATCCATTCTGCTTTGTATCAGAGGCTCAGGCCTTCTCACCAGATCTCAGTCAAACAGAGCATCTCTGGGAGAGTCACATCATGGATGTGCAGCCAACAAATCTGCAGCAGCTTGTTGAATTAATGCAGTTCTGCAGGGAAAAGGAGTCTATCCCAGTATTAGGAGCATGTGCCTAATAAAGTGTCCAGTGACTGTATGTGTAATAGATTGTAAACAAAGGGAAGGAAAACAGGAAGTGATAAGGAAATATATCACAGTTTTAGAATCTATTTATTATAATTAGTAATTAAACAATACTGTTAAAATGATCGCCTGTGTTGATGCAAACTATCTGCTAACGGAAGCGTCTGTTTTACTAGACAAACACGTTTCTCAGCAATGATGACGAGTTTTTAATAATCCATTATGTTGCTCTTTGACTTCAGACTTTGATTTCAGTGCGCTTATATACTTTCAGTAGTGGATACCTTTGCGGGAACAACTCTCGCTCTTCATCTCTTTGAAAAGAGCCTGGACATCATCACACAAGCTGGAGTCCCAAGTGGAGGAGAGGTCCTCTTTAGCTGTTAAAACACACACACATTTTGTTTGCATTCTCTAGACTCCGAAACTGCTGCTTTTACTGGTGAAACGAGAATGCCCATGAAGAAATGAAAACTCTCACCTGTGGGATCGACCATCCTTTCCACTCTTCAGAGTTTTTGAAGGCTTAATTTTAGCACAGCTGACTCAAACCAGAACAAATCACAAAAAGCCCTCTCCTCTGAGGAGAGAGTTCAGCACTAGTCCCCAACAGCCCAGCAACCGAAACGACAGAAATTGAACTGAGTACAAATACCTGATACCCTGCAGTGAAAGGTAAGTGCACTTCTGCTTTGTTGTCCGATGACTGGCTCAGCTATAAATACATCGCATCGTGCAAAGCATTGTTACTTTCATTCCTACTCTGTGTGCAGCATTTCTCCAAAGCTTACTACAGAAGCTTCTGTCCGAGCGAGCGTTTTCAAGTAAGTATGAACACAGTTCCCTCCTGAATATTCCCTGCTGCTTCCTGTTACTGACATAATGCCATGATGATCATCACATTGCTATTTTAAGCATGCTCGGCAGGGTGTGATTAACTTATTGGAGGAAATAAAATTCTGAAACAAAACGTCACTATCCAAACAGATGAGTGTAGTCTTTATTTCAGTTGGATGAGCTACAAAAACAAAATGAAATGCAAATGCTCATGAAGGTTTAAAAAACCAACAACACATGAGAATAAATAACTTAGTTTATTACACAACATTATTGACTTGAAAATGTACACATTAGTACTCAAGTAATCAGTTTTCAAATCACCCACAGCAGATTTTAACCCACCCCTACACAAACAGTGCCGGTAAGACAAGAACCTGTAAAATCCCCCAACACACCGACAAGTACACCCACATTCCTCAGTATGCAGTGAGCGTGCCAGTGTGTCAGAAGAAAAAGATGCGTACACTTCCTTAACAACAAGGCGGCACACCTTAATCTCAATTGTGGCGCACGCATGAAAAAATGTCACTCTTTGTCAGTCTGTTTATTTTTCACCAGCTGTACAGTGTCTCTGTCCTCAAACATCCCAGCATTAGAAAGAATCCCACAGCTTTCTTCTTCTTCAGTGCGGCACCGAGCTGGTCATGGATACGAGGACGAGAAAGAGGTGATGGGGAGGCAGAGCATAGAGCAGTAGGATGGGTGCAGAGGCTGAACTTGGCCCAGCAGCGGTTGGTAGGTCCTCCAGTCCAAACCGCTTCCCGGCTTACAGCACAGAGACACCTCACACCTGCGGGCGAGACAGAACAACACTGCATTAGACTCGGAGACGCTGAGGTTGGGATTCACATTCGGAGAAAAAGGAGGCACAAGAAAGAAATTTGCTCCCCATCCCCATCATTTTCTCTCAATGCATTTAACAGATTACATAAAACAGAAAATAACAGCATGTGTGGCATATCTGTATGTAGCTGTGCAATGGTGCTGAGTGCAAAGACGTTGGAATAAATTATGGAATAAATCAGGGACAGTGAACTAATTACTGTATATACAGCATATACATAAGGACAGCGTATAAATAGTATATAGGCACTGACAACAACACAAGATAACATATACAGCACACTTTGGTTCAGCTTTGTTCAGTTGATATTTAAATCAAGTATATTAAATGCTGCTGATTTATTGTGCTTCATAATTGGGGCTAAAACCTTAAAGGTTTTGTTGTTAATGCTACAGTAATGCACAAATACAAAAGTGCAGCAGCTCATCTGGTGTCCTTCTTTATGAAGAAGAAGAAGCAGGTCTGGAAAATGCTTTAAAAATGAGCCAATTGGTCCTGTTGCTTGAAGTGGGTCTTGGGAATTTTTCATATTTTGTTAGCAGAAAAGAAAGGTCATAAAGAAACTGTAATAAATCCACCAGCTTTGGGCTTTTTATCTAAGGTTTTTGTGGAAGTCTGGATAAAATTACTAAATTTATTTTTTGTTATCAATTTATGCTCCAAGACATTATTAGAAGTTAAAGTATTTTGAAGTTTGGTGAGAGTGTTTTCTTTGTGTAGGGGTCCCAAGAAAGAGGGCAAATGAAAGACTGAGCTTATATGTTTTTCAAGTTATAAATATGAAAGATCAGCAGCTCAACATCTGTCCACATCTTTTGCTTGTAACAGTGTAATTTTAACACATTGCATTTATTCTTTCATGTAAGTCACGCATCAGAGTGTATTTATTTTCCAAGGCTTTAAAATGCAGGAGGAATTCTTTCTGCCACCAAAGTCAGAGGTGATGCTTCGTTTTATACCTGGTGACACTTTGAATAAACTTCTTCTCATCCTGATCCAAACACACAGCAAACGTCGTCCCGGGATCTCTCCCGTTCACCTGCATCTTGTCCACCTTCACTTCTGAGACTGAGATGTGCTGCCGGAGGGAGAAGAAGTGTGAGGAAGGGAAGGGGGGTTTTGTTTCAAAGGGAGAGTGAGCACGTCATCACATTTAATATCACCCTCACCTGTTTGTAGCCCTTTTTGGACTTGGAGCACTGCCTCTTTAGGACTTCAGTCATTGTGAGCTGCAGGCTCTCTGCTGAATCTGCACAGGCAATATTTGAATAGCTTAACTTACAACAAAGCATAGGCAAGACAAAGAAAAAAACAAAAGAAGAAGTGGGAATCACACGCACCGAGCTGCTGAGGTGTCCTCCACTGTTTGTGAAGATTAATCGATGTGCACATGATTTCTTTATTGATCCACTGGCTCCTCCCACTGATTGCCACCTGTTGCCGAGTCACAGATTAAGGAAATACGCCAGGCTGTGAATTTAAACATCATCTTATTGCTTGTGTTGCAGGAAACGAGTGTGTGGGAACAATACCTTGTTGTATGCAAGGCTTAGTGTTAGAGGGACAGCCTCTCGTTCCTCATCAATGCCAAACCTTTTGCTGGCAGCACCTTCAGAAAGAACACAAGGCAAAATTAGACGCACATGTGCAAAAGTGTGTGTTTGCCTGAATGGTGTCGCTGCTGTCTGATTGCAGACATCACAGACTGATTTCAGAGTGTGACTCACCCATGGCCTTCACAGCTCTGGTTCCAGCCGTGTGTCCGAGCTCCAGAGACTGAATAAATACTTCCCTTCTCCTCTCTCCTCCAACCAGGGTGAGCTGTGCAGAGGAAGGAAGTATTCATGGTTATTGTGTCCTGTGCATGCCTGTGTATGTGTCTGTCTGCGTGTGTGTGTGTGTGTGTGTGCGCATGAATCTGCTCTGACCTCAACCTGGTAAAGCTGCACCAGAACAGGCTGGTCTGCATGTCTGCAGTAATAAAGCACCAAATCAGCCAGCAGTGGCAGCTGCTCCGTACCACCGTTGCTGTGCGATACGCTGTCATCCTTAGAGGCCGCCTGAGTCATTTAAAAAAACAAAACAAACTATGTTGTTATGTTGGCAGCATGCGCATAAATTAAGTATGCTCATTAAAATAGTTTTGCCCAACTCGCCCCTGGTATAAGGAGAACTGAAAAGGTCGCTATTTTTAGGATGAACTTCTGAAACACTGAAAAGTCCCCACAAAACTGATTCAGCTCATGAGGTGTTTTCAGATCTCCAAAAAGTCCTCCACACATGGAAAAACTGAGAGATTTACTATGATCATCACTATGATCTCCAGCCATTTCATTGCTCCTTTCATATAGCAAGTGTCTCACAAGACCTCAAAGGATGTGTCCAAAATGAGGCCTAGCTTACTTTTAGTGCTCGTTTGCTGTAAGAAAAATTAAAACAAGGACACTGGATTCTTTATTCCCTGTAATTCAACTTCATCACTTAAGGATAGTGATTGGAAAAACATCAGCGACTTTTATAGACTTCTACTGTGTGCCGTATGAAACACTGAGAGGTGATGGTGACTGAGTAAAATATACCTGAGAGAGCACGTCAGAGGACAAGCTGAGCAGACTGAGGACATTTCGCTCATACCAGGGATCCATTATACCCAACATGTGAGCTATATCTGTCGTCCAGTCGTCCACTGCAAGGCCATTTGAGTCCTGTATGAAAAGTAAGGTTGTCTGTTCAATTATATTAATGACATTTTATTATCCAAACCGTTTGCACAGCCATAAAAACATGGCTGTTATTTTACAGTACTCAGTGCTTAATGCTACCCGGTGTGTTGTGCAGCCGACAAATCTGCAGCAACTGTTTGATGCTATCAAGTCAATATGGACCAAAATCTCTAAAAGTAGTGGCTGTAAACACAGTACTAGCAAGGTGCACCTAATAAACTGGCCATTGAGTGTATATACCAGTTTTAAGTTTATAACGAGAAAACTTCAGAAATGGCAGGTTGTTAAAAAAATGTCTACAAAATCAGATTAATGCGAACTCAGCAGCCAGTGCTTTGGGTAATGATCAGAAATAGTGTCAACCACTCATAAAGGAACAGTCTGATGAAATTGTTCTAATTACCAGCAGGGGGCGACTCCTCTCTTCCAGACTTTTAAGAAATCTATGAGAAAGTGACTTCTCGCCTCCCTTCATTAATGATGTCAAAATATCATTTGTTGAAGTTTTATTTAACGCAACGCAGTATCAATTTTGATATGAATCTATTTAGAGAGAAGCTGATTGTATGATGATTTGAAGTGTTGCTATGAAGTTCTTATCAAGTTGGTTTTGTAAAGTTGAACAAACAGCAAGCAGGCAAAACGCTCAGATAAAGGTATCGAAACAAAACTAAAATAAATTTGCTGGCTACATCCATCTTTAATGTACAGTCTATATATTTGACGTCTAAGTCCTGGAGAGAAAGCGAATTTATTATGAACAATGAAAAGATGTTTTTTTTGGAGCCGGGCACATAAAGTACTCATTCATAGCTGATCAATGAAATTAAAAGTTGTTTTAAGGATTATTCTTTAAAAGTTGTCCCATCCTATCTATGAACATATGGAGATAAAAGACGGGATAAACTGAGATGCAGAGGTGGCAGATGTTCTCACCACAGAGGTAGTGGTTTTGGTTAAACCTACTATCCGCTCCTCAGTTGGTGTGTGCCCTCCTCCCGGACTTCCACTTTGTCTTTTGGTGGGAACAAAGTAAAACTGCAGCTTGCACACCTTGGTGAGCTGGGGATATTTGCTCTCTTTCTGATGCAGGTCGCTGTAGGCTCTGGCCAGCCTTCCAGCCTCTCTGTCACCTCCAAACACCACCACCTTGACGAGGGTAGGTGCTTCTACCAGATCCTCCTCGTTGCAACTCAGGATTGGTCTCCTGCGGACGCACAAATGCTTTTGAGGGGAAAGAGGATCCAAGGGAGCAGGGGACTCATGAAGGGGATGAACTTTGGAGGGTTTGAGGTGTGACTGAGTTCTTTCAAAGTCTTTGTGGTAGGCCATGCTCTGGACACGGCGGCAAACCCTAGGACTGCGAGAGGGCTTGAAAAGCAAAGAGAAGCCTAGGAGGGATCTAGACTTCTTCTTTGGTTTCTTTCTAGGTTTGGGCTGGCTGTCTGGTCTTTCCTCTATGTCCTCCTGTGTTGTCTCCTCGCCCGATTCCACACCCGATGAGCCAGACGGCACAGACCAGCTGGAAGACAGAGAATAGCCGGAGTCCCTGGAGGACGAGGACGCGGTGGAGATGCGATGACTTTGAAACTCATCTTTGTTTCCTTCCGGTTCGTCTTCCTCATCAAAGCTGGTGTCGTTATTGTCATCATCGTCAAGTCCGGTTTTAAGGAAACAGTCTGACGAATCCATGTCATTCTGAGCTCCAAGAATGTGTTTCAGAACATCTGCAGTGATGCAAAGAGCAGGATTAGCGTTAGCAGATTACCCTGTAGCTCAGTTAAAGGAAGCTTTAGTCATAAATCTGTTTAAACTGAGCTTGTTACCAAAGTTATCATTTTCCCAGTAGCATTTGTGGCATTTGGGGAAGGGCAGCGTGAAAATGTCAACAGCTGCTGATGAGAAGAGGAAATACTGAGATTAAAGTGAACAGCGCCATTTTCATATATAGTGCTTTCATGTTATTTCATGTTATTCCCTGACCTACCCATGTCTGTGCCTTCATCGGCACGAGCAGGTATAGCAAGGCTTTCTTTGAGCCTCTCCATTCTTTGGAGTATTCCCTCTCTCGCTGATCCAAGATCTGCTGCAGAGGCTGCCATCTCCATGCTTTCCGTCAGTGACTGCAGAATCTGGTCCAGCTCCTCAGGCTGCTTACTCTGAAAGAAACATTAAACATTAAGGAAAAAAACAAACAAAGAAAAAACTTTAAGGGGAAAAAATTTTGAAAAACCTTTAGATATTTACAGCTTGCAACTAGGGATGTAGTTCTCCTGTAATACAGTAAAATTACATATAATATATAATAATATTTACCTACAAATAAAGGTGCGGTGTGCTAGAATAAGGGGGAGGCAAGTCAGATTTTCACAGGAAGCAAAGAAATAATTATACCGTAGGCAAATTTAAGTAAGTGATTTTAAGTAATATGCAATTGAAAAGTATAGTCACATTAGAAAGTGTTACCAAAACAGTCAGTGAGGAGTCACCTGCAGGGCTTTGTGGAGCTCCTGTAGGTCATGTTTGGTGCCCAGAGCTGCCTGAAAGCTGTGCAGGATCAGAGTGATGGTGACGTCTCTGCTGCAATGCTGGGAGGCACTCAGCTGCTCGGAGACAGACTGCACCTCTGTAGGAACATCATCATCTGGACTCACCAGCAGTACCGTGCTGCATACATTAACGCCCACAAACACACACGCAAATGTTTAGTGCGCACAGAAATAGCAGCAATGTTTAACTCATTTAACAGATCTTTTTTTTAATATTTTCACTCACATTCTGTAATCATTACATTTTTCGTGGACTTACATGGTTTTAGAGCCGTGAATCTCATGGGAAATACCCTGCTCCGTCCTTACCAGTCTTTGAAATGAAATACCTACAGCAAACAAATAGGAGAAAGGTCAAATACATGGATCTACAAGTATGAATGCATGAGGTGGCTTTGTCAGGGAGACACTGCCTCCATGTGGTCACATGGTAATTAACCAAACCAGTGGTTTCTATATTTTCATGTGTCAACACCAAATGAGCTCTATTAGACCTTCAGTGTTGTTATATTCTCTCTTATAACTTAACTGGTAAAGTAACAATGCCTTTTTGGTTGTTAGTAGCTTACTTTAATAACCATTTTGAGGAAAGGCACAGGCATATCAATGCGCACATACACCACACTTGGTGTTCTCTACTTTACACAGAAAGTAGTACCACAAAACTATAAACTGATTTTACTAAATACATAACAAGTGTCAACAGCAGTCAGTCACTAAGTGGATTCATATTAGATGGCACTTAATTCTACTGGTGGAAGTTTCCACATTTACCAACAGAATTAACCACCATTTAGGATTGTTTGGACAAGTCTGATTACCTGATTAACCAAGTCTGATTAACATTAAACTGAGAAGTAGCTTTGAGTTAACTCTAAACTATCTGTTAGCTGCTTTGTTTTGAACTCAGTTTTCTTCCTCCTTCTCTGATTAAAGGATACAACCTTCTTCTTTTTGTTTCTATTAAACTGGCTTTGCTGCCAATGACGCTCACTATTATTGTATAAACACTTAGCTAGTAGTAACTACTGGTGGTATCTATTGTTATGTCTTTCATATTTTACTGCTGTGCATATTAGTTTCATTGCAACCTGGTGCTCGGAGCTCCTGCTGGATGACATTAAGCAGACGTTTAGCAGCAGAACTGCAGGGCTCGGGCCAGGACAGGAAACCATGGAACAACAGGTTGGCGTCCTGCAGCACGCCACTGTTTGCTGGCAAGTAAGGAGCCTGCAAGAGTGAGTAAGTGTTAATGTAAGTTCCACAAATGTTTTTACTGTGCAGCTGATAATGGGAGGATTCCTTCTCATTTCTGTCCTGATCAGTAAATAATAACTCACTCTCAGGAGGGTGGAAGAGAACAAGAGCGAGAGCGGCACCACCAGCTCATACTGACACTGCTCCAGCACCTGTAGAGGAAGAAAAAACTTGAATTGAAACCACTGCCTTTCCTCCTATAGCAATAAACAGCGCAGAAATTGATGTTGGTGTTTCGGCTTTTCACCTCCTTTGTTTTCCTCAGTATTTGCTGTAGAAGGATGAGGAAGTTGTGGGGATCTCTCTTCACAAGTTCCTCCAAAGACCAGCGATTGATGCACAGTCCGGCTAGTCAGGGCAGAGAGAAATTTTAAAAAACCTGAACTGAGCTGCGTATTTCTCCTTTTAGGTTTCAGTCTGATGGCAACCAGTAAACAGACTGTTCAGGTACTCGGCTTATAGTTAGAAAGATGCTTGAAAACGATGACGCCACTTTCACTTGCTGCCTGTTTTTCAATGAAGGGTTTTTAGTTAGAAATTTTAAAAAAGGATCTTGCATAACCGGATACTTGCTCATTCTGTGTGTCACCACTTTCAATTCCCATTTTTCTCTTACAGCTCCCAGTTCATTGAGGGTATAAGTCTTATTACATTATTATTATTTGGAAAAGGCCATTTAAAAGGCTATTATTTAATATTTTAAATAATATTTTAAATAATATTATTTTAAATAATTTTACAGTTTTCCCACCAGTAGTCTTAACATGTCTTCCCCCGCCCCTCATAGTGGTTTGTTAGGCTGATGATATCATTTTCTGGGGTGTTACCATTAAAAGCAGCTTTGCTTTTGAATCCTACCTTTCCAGAGCTGTGTGTCAGGAGTGTCGACACCCAGGTGACTGAGGCAGCGCTCGAGGACATGCTGGATTCGATCCTCGGTGCACGAGCTCTGATCCAGCGTCTGCATCGTCTTCTACTGAGGCAGACAAATAGAAAAAAAGCTAAATTACTCCCTTTGATGCTTTGGTCTCTTTTGGTCTCTGGTCTCTTCAGTCACTCAGACTTCCCACTGATGGTGCTGGCCACACTTTACAATCATTGTTTATCCCTTTCCAGACCAACACTTGCTCTCACAAGCAAACAGCAAGTGTCCAACCAGTGTCCACAGCAGGGTAAAAAAACACAGCAGACTGGCACTTCCTAGTAATGCCAGTGAGTCACAGACTGGGGGAGTGGACCGGAGATGAGCTGGTGGAAAACAGCTCAACAACTTCTACTTTTTCATTCTTAAAATCAGCTGGTGACACCACATTCATGTGACTCACAAGCAAGTTGGAAATGACTTACAAACGGACAACTTCCTATTTGAGCCTCTTTAGTCCTAAATCAAGCAAATGTGTGACTTTGAAGTAAACATGGTCGCACAGGAAAAAAGAATTGCTGGAATTCACTTACATGCACCTGTGGTTTGGGCATTCACACATTTAGCTGCAATAAAAAGCGCACAGTGAAGTAGGTAGCAGCATGAGCAGATTCCCCTGAGACATGGTTTGCTGCAGTATTTACTTAAACTCAGATCACACCCTTTGACATGGATGAGAAGGAATATTTCCCCTGGTACTTTTTCTAAGGAAGCTGTAACTGGAAAAATGGGCTAATCTCAACCAATCAAAACGGGAAAAGGCCTCTCTGAGGCACACAGTGTAAATTAAAGGGAACCTCTTGTGTCATTTATATATATATTGTCGATGCTCATATTAAGCATGCCTAATGAAATAATGTGAGCAAAACGTTTCAAGGCTTCAGACTGCTCCAAACATGTGTTTTCCAGCATTTTTTTCTTGTCTCAGCTTCATATGATGCCACTGAGATAGGATATCCCTTATATGGTTATCTCAGGCGCAACAGCCCCGCCCACCTGCTGTCCAAACTTGTTTACCAGAGGCAGTCAATGAGAAGACAATTAGCTTAAAGGAAGGGGAAGAAGATTAACAACAGCTTGTTTTAGACAGCAGGCCCAGTGTAAAATATGTAGGCATTATTTTGAATAGCAAATTATCCAAAGAGTTCAGCAACAATCAAAAATATGTAGCTTGAAATGTGGATAAAGAGTCCAGTTGAAATTTTAAAAGAAAAATGGAACTACTCTCTTTAGACATGGGTAGACATGCAGAGCGTTCACAGTATTGCAACATAGTGGTGACGCCGAACTTTTATTTTTTTAAGGGGCTTGCTTCCATGGTCAGATGAACTCAGCTAACCTTTCACCAACATCACCAGTCTAATGAGATGTTTCAGCCACATATCCCTTACTTTCAGCTGCCTACGGTATTTGTTATAGGTAAGGATTTCAAACTTTGTGTAATGTGTTTGTGTACATGAAGACACACACAAACACATCCTCTACTTGGGAACGACCATAACAGAGGATACAGAAAAACAGGAATTAAAGCGGAACATGAAACAAGTCACTGACACAGACAATGACTTTTAGTCACGCTGTGGCTTCGTAGTCGTAGTTCAAGCTTAAAATCTAAAGCTGCAGGGCACGAAATAACTACATCTGGGCATAGTACATGACCAACAAGGATATGCTGGAAGTATTTGTTTGCAGCAGCTACCTGGCATATCCCGTAGCAGCGAGCAAGTCCATCAATTGTCCACTGAGGAAGCAGGTGTTAATCCATTGTATGCTTTCAGGCTATATTGTTCAGGCCTGCCATGTAAACATGACGTGCCACAATGCAAAAAAAAAAAAAAAAATACCATTATTTGATGGGAACTTGACACAATAGGATTGCTGCACTTTAAGCCAATCAAATGTATTTTTATGGCGTGACAGCCAGGTTACATCAACAGCTTTCAACAAAAGAAGAGGAACAGGAAATCTGCAGAGGTTGAATTAAAGTTTGCAGTTAGGTCTCTTATAAGCTGGGTGATAGATGCTCGTTCTAAAACGAGCTACAGACAGCCTGATATGAGCAGAGATGCACATGCAAGTTGCTGCTTAAATGTTTTTAATGCGCATAAAATTAGAGACAACCAGCAAAGCGAGATAAATCTTACCAGTGAGCACTGTAATCTGTGTCCTAGATCATCCCAGATGTACCACAACTGAGAAACGCCAACGAAGGGAAACAATACAGAGACCACATCCTCCTGTGTTGGTGCTTTTCAAAAATAGACCCTCCAACTGCACAGCTAAGAGAGCATGTGCTGCAAAACAGGAACTTGATGAGTCTTTATGCTGAAGTAGTTTACACAAGACATTGTGCTGAAGCAGTAGGAGGAGTCTTTTTTTAAAGACAGACCTCATTTGACTAAAGTTGTTCACAACATTGTGCCATAAACGTCTAGACTGTTGTGATCAAATGTGTCAGTCCCCAGAGACAAGGCGATAAAAACTGGGGTTCTTAGTCCCTTACATAGAGAAATCAATCACAAAAATTTCATATAAATTTCTGAACACAGACTCCACAGCATGCCAAAGCCTCTTTGGATGGCCTATGTGAGTGTAAGCAGTGCACATACAGCAGTTAGGAAAGCTGTTTTAGGTAGTAAGTGGCAGCGAATGGCCAGTTTGAACAGTCTCTGGTAAATGAAAGGATCAGTCAGTTTTCTGATGACACCAAGAGATGTTAGCTACTCTTTCTGGTAAGAAAACCCTTTAGTAGGAAACATATTTATGCCATTACTGGTAAATGCCTGTTCACATGGTATAATTCAGTGAGTGTCAGAGGGAACTAGATGTGTGCATCTTCTCTGTGCTCTGAGTGCAGGACTCTAGTTCCCTCTAGTGCATTGTGTGAGTAGAATAAAGGGAAGATAAAGTGAGGTAGGATGTCAGTTAAGTAGATTTTGAATCCTTCTAGATGCACAATTAGCTTTGGCGGTTTCAGGCAAATACAGTAAACCCATTAGATGCTTAAACCAAAGAGAGGTGAGCTGAAGTTGTCACTGATCTGTTTTTCCTTTTAAAAAACATAATAAGAAGAAAATAATTATGTGCCTGGTTAATTTCCTGCTATTAAAGTTGATATCGCTGAAAGTGGGTTCATATGAAAACCAAATAAGATTCTGAGATCCATAATAACCTATTTAAGTTAACAAGTTCATGTTTCAACTCATTGTAGGGTGTCTTCCTCTCTTGTACTCATGTTTAATACACAGGTATTACCAACATAGGACAGTCTTGTCAGGGGAGGCACTGGGTGGACAGCAAATTTTAGGGGGTTGCCAGTGCTCCCCAAAGAGAAGCGGGATACAGCGGTAGAAGACCACGCTGGGCACCACTCCTAATAGCTAAGAAAATGAAACTGAGGCTACAGTTTGCATGCACTCACCTAAATTAGTCAACTGAAAAAACACTGCCTGGTTTGATGAGTCTCTTACTGCTGTAATATTCAAATAGTATGGTCAGAATTTGGAGTAAACAACATAAAAGCATGGATCCATCCAGGTGGTGTAATGGTGGGAGGAATATTTTCTTGGCACACTTTGTGTACCAACGGAGCGTCATGTAAAACCACAGCACCTGAGTATTGTTGCTGACCTTATCCACTGTCTTATGACCACATTGTTCATATCTTCTCTGGCTGCTTCCAGCAGGATAAAGAACCTTATATCAGTGGTTTCTTGGACATGACAGTGAGTTCACGGTGCACAATTTTCCTCCACAGTCATCAGATCTCAATCCAATATAGCGCCACTGGGATGTGCTTTAACAGATGATGCACATGCAAATCTGCAGCAGTTGCATGATGCTGTCATGTCAATACAGAACAAACCCTTTTAGCAAATATTTCCACGACCTTTATCAGTCTCTGCCGTTAAGAATTAAGGCAGCTCTGAAGACAAAAGGTAGTCCAACGCAATATTAGCACAATGTAAGAAATAAACTGCTGAGTGTAACTTATTGTTGCTTTGTGTATCAGTAGTGATGCTCAATGTGCTACATTTGCTTTTGTTTTGTGATGTTTCCTCTTTTACCTAACATTATCACAGCATACGTAAACACCCAAAAGAGTGTTGCAATTCTGAAACATTTATCAGCTTCCCCTTTCCTATCAACAACCCAGCAATTTCTAAAAACATTAATCAGAGTAAACTTTTATCTACAAGTTACCAAAAATAAACAATGGTTAAAAAAAAAGACACACACACACACACACACACACACACACACACACACACACACACACACACACACACACACACACACACACACACACATATATAATACTATATATATTTATAGTCCCTATCCCTAATCCATTTCATCCACTTGTGTGTGACTCCTTCAGTTTCCAACACCAGAGGTTTCCCCAACTGGGGAATGATGGGCCATGAGATCATTTTCAATATCTAAATTGTCATGGTGCGTACAATTTACAGAGAGATGGGGAATGGCTCCAATCACAGCTTTGTAAGATGGTGAAAGACGTATCCTTAGCCCCCCTCCTTGATTCAAAGATGCTCTTTCCCTTCAAAGGATTTCGTTATACCTGGATGACTGAGCATGTATCAAGACATTCTAAGTACTCGTTCATATTTTCACAACACTTACTTTATCTGACTTTACAACCTTGTTCAAATAAATAAAATAAATGGAATCCAAAAATAACAATCCCAATTAAAACTGAAGACAAGGTTAACAAAAGTTAACTTTTTTTAACCTTATGATAAAAAACTTATGATAAAAAAAAAGATGGCTTTAAGCTGTTTATATGTAATATTTCATTATCTCATTGAGACGACACTTCAGATGATTTTTTTTTAATGTACAGTGTGCCTGTTAGGCAATGTTGCATCACTCCCTTGCTGGCACATTAGACAATAACGACATGAAAAGGAAGGTTGTGTCTTGCTACTTGCAGCTTACTGGGGCTGCAAACGTGCAGCTGATTTCCTGTGCGTGAAGATAAGGATGTGGTTTAAAGACCAGCGATGAAACCACGGTGGTCATTGATGGTATCTTAGACGTGTTTTTTTTTATTGTATCTTAGTTAAATAACACATACATACACTGTTGATTAAAGAGAGAGAGGTAGCTGAAAAAATCAAATGACTGCATGACTCTTAAGTTTCATTTCGAGTTTGCTTTTTAAGCTTGTAGTTCACGGAATATGTCGGACGATGTCGCTGCTCCATCTACGACGTCGAGACATTAAAAAAGAAAAAAGCAAAAAAAAAAAAGCTCCGACTCCTGACTGAATGAGCGGAGCCCCCTTTTTTCTATTATAACAGAGAGGGAATGGGACAGAAGGAGATAGAGGTGGGCAGAGGTGTGACTGAGTGGACAGGCAGAGGCAGAAGGAGGGTCAGAGCCAGCTGGGCATTTGCCATATCTTGGTTTTATTCTGGGTTTTTTAAAGAGGGGGGGAAGTATAACTATAGCAGTAGTTTCGGATTAAATCGGATAGGCTGTTTCTCCAAATTCTTTGGAGTTCTCCTGCACTTTCAGGCTGAGCTGTATATTTGGAGGTAGTGGTCTAGGTGGAGTTTTCTTGGCCCTGTAAGAATATTTTATACACATTTATTTCTTTTCATGCATTTGTTTGCGTCCTAACCCACTCTCTAATTTCGTCGTGAGCGTTATTTATTGTTTAATAGCTGTCTTGTTTTCTTCTTAATACCTGACTGCAGCGCTGCTAACTGATTATCTTGTCCTCGTCGCATTTCAGCGCAAACCCACCCCCTACGACTCACGGATTACAATGCAAAGGATTTTGGAGGTTTGGGTCACCTTGGTGACAGTTTCTGCGCTTACCAAATGTGTCTTTGGGGGATACGGGTTCAGCATGTTTGCTGCACAGTCTTCCCCTCCGGACCCGTGCTATGACGAGAACGGGAATCCTCGGAGATGCATCCCCGACTTTGTCAACTCTGCTTTTGGGAAGGACGTGCGCGTGTCCAGCACCTGCGGCACTCCGGCCGCCCGCTACTGCGTGGTGACCGAAAAAGGAGAGGAGAGGAGTAGGGACTGTCACACGTGCGACTCCGGAGATCCCAAAAAGTCCCATCCACCTGCCTATTTGACAGACCTCAACAACCCTCACAACCTCACCTGCTGGCAGTCTGAAAACTATGTGCAGTATCCGCAGAACGTCACTCTCACCTTGTCCTTGGGTAAAAAGTTTGAGGTCACCTATGTGAGCCTGCAGTTCTGCTCGCCCAGACCCGAGTCCATGGCGATCTACAAGTCCATGGACTATGGCAAATCGTGGGTACCTTTTCAGTTTTATTCCACTCAGTGCAAGAAGATGTACAACCGGCAGAACAGGGCAGCAATTACGAAGCAGAACGAGCAAGAGGCGATCTGCACGGACTCCCACACAGACATGCACCCGCTGACAGGTGGGCTCATAGCCTTCAGCACGCTGGACGGCAGACCGTCGGCACACGACTTCGATAACTCTCCGGTGCTTCAGGACTGGGTGACAGCCACGGACATCAAGGTGATTTTCAGCCGGCTTCACACGTTCGGAGACGAGAACGAGGACGACTCCGAGCTAGCCCGCGATTCCTACTTTTACGCAGTGTCGGACCTGCAGGTCGGAGGACGGTGCAAGTGCAACGGGCACGCTTCAAAGTGCGTCAAGGACAGAGAGGGGAATCTGGTTTGCGAGTGCAAACACAACACGGCGGGACCGGAGTGCGACAGGTGCAAACCTTTCCACTACGACCGACCCTGGCAGCGCGCCACGGTTAGAGAAGCCAACGAATGTGTCGGTAAGGGATCCCCTGTTTTCCAATTCACTCTGGAAATATTTAAGCATTTATCAGTGCCAAAATAATCGTAATGAGTGTTGTTATCAGTGTTTTCTGCTGTACACACACACACACACACACACACACACACACACACACACACACACACACACACACACACACACACACACACACACACACA
>NW_005187482.1:1161676-1162944 GCF_000239375.1 Pundamilia nyererei | reverse complement strand
TTTTCTCACTCCCCTGATAACTAGTCTCTCCAATTTAAAATATCATTTTGCGCCTAAGTCTAAAATGCGTACTTTACGCACAGGGAAATATGGTAAATGGTGCTCCTTAAATTAGAAATAATTAATTTCTTTTTGGCTAAATATATTGTATTGGAGGAAAAGAGGAGGAAAAGGCCTTTATGTCAAAAACAAGCTGAAATCTCAGCACCTGCGCAGTGAAAACCCCTCAAACTAAAACGTCTATATCTTCAAAATACTTTCTTGAAAATTAACCAACTTATTGGTGAATTATTATCATTTATATGGGTATTTATTATACTTTTTATATCTCTCAAACCAAATAAACTGTTGTTGAAACGACCACAGGAAAAAAAAATAGCAAGATCTTTTTTCAGTAGAAATTAGGACTAATTGCTGTTTCAGCAAATTAAAGATTTCGCCAATTTAGTTTGAAAAAAAAAAATACAAATTACGCTAAAAGAAACACCAATGATTTCTAGGAGGCAGGTGCGCCACCGTGAAATAAAGAAAAAAAAAGTCTTTTTCTGTTGTTTCCCAACTTTCACATCCTCCATATCAGTTCTGCAAAAACGCACTTTGTCAACCTTTGATCTTTATCAACATCCACAATAAATCCATGAATAGCAAAGAAAAGGCAGGAAGTCGTTTCAGTAAACAAAGCGCGCCTGCCCAAATGCGTGACTGCGTTTTGCCCCGCGTGTTTCCGACTGTAGTAGCAGCTCTAATAGGAAAGGAAACATTGCAGCTGCACAGATACACTGCAGGGGCGTGTTGTGTTTCCATAAGCAGGTGCTATTACAGATTGGACGGGCGATTAGGGCGGTTTTATTGACATTTTTGGCACGTAGAGTATAAACTGCCACTTTAGAGGCAGTAAACTATTCAGAGAGGAGGACAAAGCGCTGGGTAATCTGAAGCCAGATCTCCCCTCTTTTTTTTTTAAATTGTAGGGAGAGTGTATTTGCTGCGATGCTGATTATTTCTGAACAGAGAGCAGGAAAGTTTATATCAACAGCTTAAAGCGAAGCGAACCTGGAAATGTAACAAAGTCTCCGACACTGCCATGGTTTGCTCAACCAAACGGAACAAGTGAACAAGTTGTTCCCCTTGGCCTCCGCCTTTCGCCCTTGCAAAAGCCAGCATGTGAGTGTATTTTACTAAAACAAAGGCTTGTCACTTGTGGCATCCATCTCGCTGTCAAGGGGAGGGAGGGAGGGCCCCCTTTACACCACCAACTCACTTTTTTT
>NW_005187482.1:1159358-1160573 GCF_000239375.1 Pundamilia nyererei | reverse complement strand
TTTTTTAAAGTGTGTTACACGTTAAAAACTGCAGCATCTATAGTTTTTCTCCAAAACATATTTTTTATTGCGAGCTCTCTGTTTTTTAATTACGTAACAGACACTACTGCCACACACACACGCACGCACGCACACACACACAGCTCGGTGCTTGTTTAATTACTCAGTGCGTGATGATATTTGACCGTGAGCCATAAAGGAATGCATAATGTTGGGAAACGCGCACATATGGTGACACATCAGGCTCTCATGTCCCAGGCAGCTGCTTCATATTCTCTTCGTGTTCCGCGTATATGGCGCTCTGACCCCTGACAGTCAGGCCCCTGCTCCTCTCCGGCCTGAGTGACTGATGGGCTGTGAAGGTGGGGGTGGGGGAGGGGGGAGTGTACTGTGGGAAACTTTGGCTTGCCAAGTGGGTTTCGAGACGAGATGAAGATGGTCCCTTCACTCATACGTGTAATTTTGCACTTGTTCGATTTATGCTTTTGCTTTTGCTGTCACCCTGCCGCGTGATGCTCTTTTTTTCTTTCTTTTCTTTCTTTCTTCTTCTTCTTTTTTTTTAGAACCTCCGGACAACTGGAGGTGCAGTCAGTCTCATACAATTTTGAGGTGAATTTTTCTGTAGCTGCTTTTATGTGTCTCTAAGTGTAAGGAAAAAAAGTGTTTGTTTGTAGATTCCATCGAGCAACCCTGTAGTGTAGAAAACGGCGTCAGGCATTCATTAAACCTACACAGATATCTTTGTGAGGAAGAGCCAACCTATTTGCCACCCACAAGGCAGCTGAATTAGGATGTGATTGTATCAGACGGCTGCTGGCTGACTCTGCCAGTACACTCTGTAATAAAGAATCTAAATGCACGTTCACGTATCTTTAAAGAGCCGCCGGGATTGACGGTAAATATGACAGAAGAATTCAAATCAATGCTACAGCTGCCTTTGAAGTGGCTTCTTCTGGTCACATGTAACCCAACAGTCCTCTTAAAGACACTCAAGTACTGCCAACAGCAGCACTCGTTTTTAAAATGCCTTCATCTGAATTTTAAAATCCGTTAAAAATGGATGTTAATGTGCACTTACTGCCAGCGGAAAAGTGGATATTGTCGCACAATATTTTCATCTGGAAGAAGTGTCCGTGTTCAAGGCCATTTGCATTTGTGCAGCTGGGCTGTGCACTTGGATTCAATCGAATCAGACTTTCAAATCAGTCGGGTTAT
>NW_005187482.1:1143559-1158732 GCF_000239375.1 Pundamilia nyererei | reverse complement strand
TTCTGGCACTGCAGCAGCGTGGAAAGTCAGACACCCTTGACAGAGTCCAACCGGGACCGGACCGCCAGGCCGCCGGACTGACGAGTCTCAGTCATGTAGAACTTGTCAGCGCTGCACGGCTGCAGCTCGGAGGCGCACAGGGAGGAAATCTCAAACGGGGTGACCGACGGGAGAGAAAATTGCAGGCAGTAATGAAGCAATTTATTTCAATCAGTAAAATCAAATGTGAAGCAGACCCGCCTGTGCTTTCCTTATGAATATGAAAAAAAACAACAACTATCGGCACAGCTCAAATGACGGACTCCTCTGGGGTCGACCCTAGCAGGAAAACTGGAGACACTCGCTGTGGAAACTGTGACAAGAACCATTATCCATCATTTTCTTTTGTTTTTGGATCCATTTTTTAAAGGCCACTTAACTGCGAGGTTATCTCGAATGATATTTGAACAATTCCAGATTCCTTTGGCATTTGTTGAAGGAAACCCCAAGAACTGAGATGTGACTGCGAAGAGTTAACGCCTACCAGGGCTTTGTTTGCCATATCTCATCATATATGATGTACTTTTTTAAAATCAGTAATTTAACTTGACAATAAAATACCTTAGAAGCGGGATAAAAATTAATCTTCAGTAAAGACACTTAGTTCTTCTTTTTTTGAGTCTTGGTCTGCTTTAGACTGTTTGCACAGCACTCGTGAAGGTTGGTTCAAACCCAAAGGAAAAGGAGGTTATCCCTGGGATCATTAACAACCCACAACAGGAGCATGCTGCTCACTCCAACATTTACTTTGTTTTCTATTATTATCATAACCATATCATTATGGTTATTCCGCACCAATGCCTTGTTTATGGGCACCTCACTTACTATCAGAGGGGGTTGAACCCCTTGTTAAAGAAAGTCTGTCCTATCATCTACTTGAGCTAGAACTTTCTCACACTTATCAACATTTAAGTAAAAAAAAAAAAGACAGAAAAAATACTTTAATGATCTCAAAATAATAATAAAATAATAAAACTGTACTGAATTAGTTGGACAAATATAACTGTTAATAACAAAAAGAAAAGTAAACAGTCATTTTAAGTAATTTCATAAATAAAAAGAAAATGTTACATTTTCCAACAAACTAAAATTCACACTCTAAATTTTACTGTAATTTAGCCCCAGGTATATAAACATAATAGACAGTGGATGAAAGCTGGTTGTACCTCTTGGGTTTGACAAATGAAGCAAGTGCAGGAACACCTTAAATCTTCATGTATTCTCACGGCCAGCAGGGGGCGACTCCTCTGGCTGCCAAAAGCAGTCCAGCTCTATAGAGGTTTATGGGAAAAAACCCTCATTTTCTTTATCGTATGAGCTCAGCAAACACTTTCTTGATGAGTTTACTTTTAAAATCTCTAGTTTAAAGTGTTGTTTAATATCGTGTGGTGTTCATTTTGTAATTCATGGCCCCTTTAGAGTCATAATGGAAGATAAAGCATCTTCTGTATAAGAAGCTTTTAATGAGAGGGCAGTGTCCTTCGGTTTCTCAGTACAATCCACCCGTTGCTTGTAATGACTGGTTTCCAAAACCAGCATGTTAAATGCTTCAATGCTCAGCTTGAAGATTCACTATACAGTGAGTGATGTCACAGTACTTCCATCCATCTCTTCTATACAGTCTATGATAAAAGCAAAACATATTCCCTCCAAATATTTTGTATACAGTCCTTAGTCCATATTGCACATGCTCTTTGCTAAAGCTATTTGTCCATGACCATAAACTTAAAAACATGTTGTGTGGTTGATTACAGGGAAATCAGTGTTCAGTGTATTGCACTTCATAGACCTTTCATAGACCTTTCTGCTCAGTTGGACTACAACCTACGTTTTTTTTGTATTTAAGCCTCCATGTTAGGTGATCCTTCATGCTGGAGCTGGATACGTCCAGAAATACATCATTTAGCTCTGTCACGATTACAAGTGGAGAACAATGCTTCTGGTATTGGCCTTCGCTCTGTCGCCTCCAGTCTGTCTTGCAACATAAGCCTATGTGCCTTTGGTAAGAGGTTTCTCTGTATACAACCAAACCATAAAACAAAGAGATGTATTTGGGGGATCTCAAAAAAATCCATGCTCCGCTACAACCCAGTGTCCTCTGGGTAAAGCCTGCATGTTTTGAGGATTTTGTTTTGTTGAGCTCATAATTCAACACAGACACGGCTGTTAGGAGCCAGAAAGGTTTCACTCGGGCTTTTAAGAACATACTGAAAAATCTTGTTCTGCGAAGTTGTGGATGGTGGTTTGGAGAGGTGACTCAGTGTTTCGAGAGGAGTGTGTTCACCCTCGCTTAACGCTCGTATTCTTCACTCAGGAGCTGTTGGACGCCATAACAGCAGTGTCGACTAGCACAGAACACAGAACATGCTGACACCTAGCATACAGATTGCTTTATTATACATTTTAATCCAAAAGTTTTAGCCTCTGTCAGATGACAAGAACCACACGTAGATTTGGACACATGATGGGCTGTGAAAATGGCCCAAAATATATAGTTTCAGACAACAAGTGCAGTTCATCCAGCCGTTCTTTTCCTTTAATGGAATTTATTGCACAGTAGAGAACAAAGTTTGACTCGTGTTGCACAGGTGTCGCCTTCAGCTTGTGTCTCATTGCATGACTGAACTTACAGCCAAGAGTAACCCTGGCTGAATGATTGTCTCTTAAGCTGATGCTTCACAGAAACAGTCAGTCACATGAAACAGTGCAGTGACCACAGCATAAGAGCTACTGTACTTACTGCATTTGAACAAAAACATGTTTAGATAAAGTCCACTTGGTCGGAGATGCACAAAACACACAATTTACATCAAATAAAATATGGAAACCAGACTTGACTCATGCATGTTTGAAATATGATTTCTCATATATAGGTCTCAGCTACCACACAATTCATCCAAAGCATCAAATTGGCAGATATCGTTGGTGGCTTGAAGTCCTGTAAATCAAAGACACACAAACCTCTAAAAACGGCAACAAATTTGTTCAGTGCGAACAACATAATTTTAAATACAAGTGAACCATATTCCACTGTCAGACAGGTGCCTGTTAACAAAAAACTTAAATATTTTCACTTAACTGGAGAGAATTTTGTGTTTTTGTTCTCTCTTTCCGCTGTCAACTCGCATCTTTCAAAATAAAAGCACCCACTTCAAAATAAAACCAGCAAGATGGATTAAAATCAAACTTCAGAAAATTCGCAGCAAAATGGACAAACATGAAAAACAAGACAAGACATCAAGTATGTTAAAACAAATGACATATGTCAAACTAACTTTAATTTTATTATCCTCCCAGGTTGTCAGCTATGACCCTTTAATGGCTTCCTATTTATGATCAGACATATATAAATTTCAGACCTGATCGGTAGGTCACTGTATGACATACTCCTACTTGGACTCCAATTACACTCACTTTCAGATCCTAAATAATATTTTGATTATTATTATTGTAATTCTTCTGTTTATTTGACAACAGACCACAGTGTCAGTGCCACAAGGTGAATGGCGAAGACAGCTCTGAGTGTTTATTTGTCTTCATTCTTGCTCACGTAGCTGAGATGAAATGGATGCACATGTTTGTGCGAATGTGCGGATGCTCGACTCTTTGTGTCCATCGTCTGTCTACACGGAGCTGACTGGGGCTTCCAGGGTGGCATCGAGACCACCTAGTGTGTGCACATCGAGCCCTTTTGAGGCGCTGAAGCAGTGCAGCCTGGGAATGATTAATGGGCCAGCGGAGTGACACGCTCCGCAGCTCAGCTTCAGACCCCCAGCCAGCTCCCCTGCTGTGCCGCCACCCGACACAGCCAGCTCAGTGACAACGCCGCTTGTACGACCACACACAACACGCTTCCTCGGTGTCACTTACCCAACTTTCCCCCGGTGCCACCTCCCCCCAACCTCTCCACTAAAAAAAGCATTAAGCAGCTCCACTGTGGAGGAAACGCTAAGCTCCTTTAGCTGGTACCATCCTTCCTGCTGCGCTGTCAACACAGGCGTCTTTTTACTGGAAGACAAAGGCAACAAGTGACAACCGGCTCAGTTATAGATGCCTAACACGTATGGTCATCTGCAAAATCTCTTGAACCCTACTAGAATAGCATTGATAGTAAGTGTTTGCTACAGTTTTATGGGAAACCGTCATTAGTTTAGGCCTCACAGTGTGTGTGCCTGATCTCAATAACATCATGTAAATTAAACGTGACTGCTGTTTAAATCTTCACCACGCATTAGAAATTCCAGCTGCTAACGGCCTCACACCTCTTTTCACTAACAGCAACTTCACTTTTAAACAAAGGATAGACATAATATGCCGGCCTCAAAGAGGAAATAGAGCTGCTGGTCCCGCTTACATATTTATTTTTCCATATAACCTCTGCGGAGGCGTCTCCGAGTGGCCCTGTTGCTCCATAATGGATTTCTACATCCTCCTGTGCTCTGGCCTCATCTCTCACATACCCCAGTGACCAATTCTTCTCTGAAAGAGAATGAGGAACCACTTATTGGATTTGAGGGGATATCCAGCAGGATAGATAGAGAACAGGAAAATTCTCTGGCTACCAGACATCGTTCCCTAAATGACTATAAATATCCTAGGGTTCCACATCTGCTCAAAGGCGGGAAAACCTGGGGATTCATCAGCAGGAACTCTCCCTCTGCTCACTGTGTGTGTGTGTGTGTGTGTGTGTGTGTGTGTGTGTGTGTGTGTGTGTGTGTGTGTGTGTGTGTGTGTGTGTGTGTGACTGACGCAGACTGCTTTAGCAGCCTGGGAGCAAGGAATCATCCACAGGCAGAGGATTAAGCCGCCTTCCAGTCTCCTGTAACTCTTCCAGTCTGAGTGGGCATGTAGACTGTTCCCATCCTCCTCTTATCTCTTGTTCAGGTCGTCACAGCTACCGTGGGGCAGATGGCTCACGATGCCTTAACAGGCTCAAGCCAAACAGTATAAAGTGATTTCCTTCCTCTCCTGATTCGTCTGAGACATATAACAGGCGGTTTCCTTCCATCTCTGCTCACAGGAAAACCTCAGGCGCTGACTGTGCGATCTAAACTCAGGCAACGCCGAACAGCCTATAGCCTGCAAACACCTACGTGTGTTTATTTACACGGATAGCGAGGCAGTTTCTCATGAAAGGGAGTTAGAGATAACGCCTTGTATCTGGTTCCCACTTATACAGGCATTTGGGAAAAATGACCTCAGAACAGAGAAACCAAACACTATGTTAGATTTGACCGTGACATACAACTGGTGCAGTACCTGGGCTCTGTTACGGCACCATTTTTGTCTTGTGGCACTAACCATAAGACTTTAAAGAAGTCACAGAAGTGACTGCAAGGTTTCTATTTATTTATTTAAAAATGCATAAAAAAACATAAAAAAGACTTAATGTAGACACTGATGCAACAGTGCTTGCTGAGAAGTTACAGTCTGTTTGATCTCACAGCTCATTGTGCTTGCTCTGATTTTGATCTGAACATTACAGATTTCAAAATTAAAAATGAAACTAAACAAAAAAACCCACAAACTGAGCAGATTCTTAGACTGACCTGAGGTTACCAGACCACTGTGCTCGCTCACTATCTCTACTAGCAGATTGTGCATTAGCCACAAAAAAAGCCCCAACAGAAAAAAATGTTAGCATTCCTATTGCATTGTGGGTAATGTGCATATACAGTGAGGCCGAGATCAGAGAGTAAAATCATAAATATTTAACCCTGTTTTATATACAGTCATTAGCCTCTGGAGCTAGAAATGAAGCCAGAGCCAAAAACTGTAGTTCCTAGAATGACCACTTGAGGCTGGCTTCTGAAGTGAGTCAATCTTCATAAACTCCAGTATTAAAATGCTCAACTTCTGAGCTGAAATGAAAATGAACTTGTTTAAATTCTTCTAGAAAAAAGGGTCTTGGTCTTAATAGCTAATTTTTAAGTTAATGGTAGAGGATAGAGGGAGTGAATTTTTATATAACCTTTAAATAGTACCGGTCTGTGAGTCGTTTGGTATCAGGCTGCGAGAGTTGATGCTCGGGTGTGAAATTTTTGGGTTTTCAGGGTTTTTATTGGTTTTTAGTGCTATTTTTTTAAATCGTTAACTTAGTTTCCATGGGTCTTTTCCCGTGTGTTATGAATAAATCTTCTTTTTTGGGTACCCGTACTGTTTTATTATGTTGTATTTATCCGCGACACCTTAAAGGCTGTTCCGTGAAAATATTCTCGGACATAAACCGGTCCGTGGCGCAAAAATTGTTTGGGGACCACTGGCTTAAAGGTTGGATTATTTGGACCATATCTGATTTGAATGACAGGTGGGTACCAAATCAGCACCTGTAGTCACTTACCATCAGCTAGGCCACATATATTTTAGGTACATAACTGGACCTATTAACCAATGATGTTATCTTTTAATGCAGTTATTTGAAAAAAATAATCAGATGGAATTGCAGTAATTGCACTAACAACTAACAAAAAAACATGTGCATTGTGTTGTGTTACTAATTAGCAGGTCTGCATAATGTAACTAGAACAGCTATGCAATCTGTGCGTGTACCTTGACGACCCCACTTGCTAGCTTTAGCAAGTGGGGTCACGTCTCGTTAGTTCTTGTTCAAAACAAAACAACAAAAATGATAAAAACAAACAACAAAAGACGCTATAATCAAGGATTCAAAAAGAGCCATTTTAAACTAACAGTTGACGTTACTGTGGCCATCTTTCACATACAGTCTTTGGCCTGTGACTCTGTTGTTATGGCAGGTTTTTGCAAAATGATTTGCAAAAATAAGGGTCACGTCCCTTTAAACAGTAAAATGATATATTAGTAATAAACCAGGCAGGTCTGACTGACAGCTGAGGCCTTTGTACTGCATTTGTTTTACTCATTACTCCAGTAAGGTTCAGGTTCACTGAACATTGCCGCTAAGATTTCCTCAGTTAACGTGCCTCAGGAAGACACCAAGCCTTTTCCTCTTCACTCAGTACCATGTCCTGGAAGCCACCTAGCAACCAGGACAAACTTTGGGACGAAATGTACACAGCAGTAACAAAATCCCTGTGACTTCTCAGTGTTTCCATAAAAGCAACCATTAACCATTATTTTCCTAATTCCCCCCCCCCCCTCCTATCTGAAGAAAATCTGATGCTGTTCAAGCTCTAAGAGTTTTCCTAAGTTGGTGTACAGCTTTCCTTCACACCTTTCTTTGACTTGTAAAGAGTTTACACACCACTGTGTGCAAAAACTCCACAAATGTCTCAGTGAATTGAATGAAAACTGAAAAACAATTGCACTTAAGCTTTATCTTTGATAGCTAGGACAGGGGGTTAAATGTGCAATCTAAAATACACAGGAGAGACATTTTTGAGATGGGAATGTGGCCAGTTATAAATAGGCCTTTGGAGAAAAGTGAAGAAAAGCACAATAAACATGCCACAAGAACGATGGATTGTCACCTCAGCATTATGATTTACAGCCTAGTGGCTTCCTGCCTCTTCCTCCCTTATTCCCTCTGCACGGGTGAACACCGTGGAGCTGCCGTGTGCCGGAGTGTTAAAATAACCTCCTTGCTCTGTGGGGGAGATTTGGACCTCAGCCTAACACTGGAGTCCTGCAGCAGGACGGTTTAGGACAGGTTTAGTCTGGAGAATACCTCTTATGACCACAAGCTCAATTAGGCTCAATTCATGTAATGCCAGGTTTACTGTAAATACAAGCCGTGAGCTGGAGGAAACTATTCAGGCCGGCCTCAATTCGGTGATTACAGTTAGGATAAGTGGGTGATTTTCAAATGTCTCCCTATTGTATCAACACTAAACCACAATTCCCATAATCCAAAATTACTCACAAGACACAATGAATAAGAACTATAGGCTGCAGTAATCTAGACAAAGGACAAAATAAGTACAAAGCTTGTGGTGCCACAAAGGCCACACTGCTCCAAAGTCTTATCCTACGTCATGCCCTGTTCCAACCAGCTAGCTTTGTGACTCAACTTCAGTGACAGAGAACTTTTAAGATCTTGGTAATGACATGGAGAAGAAAGGTTTGACAATATGGACTTACAGCGATAATGTATGATGTAGGAAATCTGGCAAATGTTAAGAAATTAGTAACATTTTAAAAAAAAATTAAACATTGACTCCTGATCAGATCCCACTGCTTACTTATGCAGGTTAAAAATGCAAAAGTAATTTTAACTCCATATACTCTGGCCTACAGTACCGCGCAAAAGTCTTGAACCACCAGCGTGACCTTAAGCAATTTGAGGAAACTGGGAAACTGGACAAGTGGAGGACAAAAGAAGAAGTGGCAGCTTTAATCTACAGCCAATGAACAGTATCTGAAAATCATGTCATTAAAAAATAGGAAACAAATCCAACAAAGACCAGAAACAGGACCTGAGAGATGCAGATGAACCTTCAATGGAAGGAAGAGGAAGAAACAGCAAAAAAAGTCTGAGGCATGCATACTAACTCCCAAACTAGAATGAAAATGAGTAGCAACAAGTCTTATGGAGTGAATTTGAAATCTTTGGTTCAAATGATCATCAATATGTACGAATGAGAGGGATCAGGCGAGGCGTTACAACAGTGAGTGTCTACAGCCATCTGTGAAACATGGTGGAGGCTCTGTCAATGTTTTGGCTGCATTTCATTCAGTTGTGTTTGAGATCTTGTTTAAATTGATGGAAATATGAACACAGGAAAGTAATATCAGATTTTGGTCCACTATGCAGTACCATCTGACTGCCAGCAGCATAATTTTTCATCATTACAATAACACGGTAGAAGCATACCTGGATAGAAAAACACACAGTGAAACAGCCTAGACCTCAACATTAAATGGTGTAAAGAGCTACTGAAGTAATGGATGAACAGTTAAGAAAGCTGGGCACAGTGGTGTTATAGCATTTAGATGCAATCCACATGCAATAACCATATAAGCTTCCTTTAGAGACAGAATGGGGGGAACAGAATTTGCTTATCAAGCTTAATGACCTTAATGACCGAGGACCTTTTCATCACCTCTCCCATAAACTTGAGGAAGCAAAGGAGCAGCACTCCTGTCAGCCTGTTTCCACACCTACACTTTGGAAGCGCTCCAGTTCATAAATGAAAATATACAAGGCATCAAACAAAAACACACAGCTCTATCAGAAGCTAATAAGCTTTTATGAGATTATTACTCAAGAGAATATTTCAGCAACAGTCACAGCGGGCATTTTTAGTCAGTGACGCAGTTGTGTACACACACACACACACACACACACACACACACACACACACACACACACACACACACACACACACACACACACAGAGCATAAAAAAGGAAGTATTCTCCAGTGAACGCCCCGCAGTCTTGAAAAGCAGTGACAGCAGGATGTTCCGTCACCAATCCATCAGCTTTGTGCTTTAATTGGTCATTTTAAGTGCAGTTTTGTTTCCTCCAGTGGGCTGCCAGGAAGCGAACCTCAAACGCGATCAAGATTTGGCTCTGCGTTAAATTTAAACACATGACCTCTGATGGTGGGAGGATCAGGTGAAAGAGAGGCCTCGACAACAGGTCTGGACATTTAAAGAAAAACTAAGAAGAAGAAGAAAAAAGAGAGCTAATAGCCAGCATGTAAACACATTCTTTTACACCCACCCACCCCATCCCCATCCCCTCGTGTATCTGTGTGCCATTTCATTCCAAAAGACGAGATGAAAAGCGTGACAGAAAAAACGAGTGACACGCAACAGAGGTTCCAAGTGAGGCTGTTGCAGTTACATGGCGTATGTTCCAGCAAACTGAACTAGTGCTACGCCCACTCCCGCCTCCTCTGGACCGCTCCCAATCCTACAACAAGAGGATAAATGGGCTGAGATACACTGGCCATTATGCGTTATTATTCATAAGAGAGGGTGTGTTATCGTTGGCACCACCTAGCAGCGGCTGTTTAGAAAGGGGAGTGAATAACTCTGGTCATTACTGATTGCACAATTACAAAATGTGGCTGCTACAAAATGTCGGGTCGGTTTTGTTCAGCCCCCCTTGGAAGTAAAACGGGTCATGGCTCGGATCAATCAGAGCTCACACACTGCAGAGAAACTGGGAAGTGCTTCATTGTGCTGTAGCACATGCAGAACACTGTGAAGGAATGCACTGAATGTTGTTAGAATAAACATTTTTTGCGTGTGTGTTTTAAGCAAGTAAAGCCAGGATAATGTCTGCAGATCAACCTGGCTGCATTAAAACCTGCAGATAACTGCTGCTCTTTTTAAATCACCTCCAACAGGTCATTAATTGACCCACACAAATTATTACCAGCTAATCTTAAACTACACTGGCTAATGGTAAATTGCAACGAGCTGATGTCACGCTGCATTACCTAATGACATGCACTACACTGAGGAGGAGAGGCCAGGCTGACTTTGGGTGGCTGTTTATGTTGAGGCAGTGCATTCCCCCGTTCGCCAGGCAACCAAACGGTTTACGAGCAGTTACTCACACAAAAGCAAGGGGCGGGCTGATTGCTCAACTAATTGATCTCCACCAGAGATCACAGAGCCGTGCTCATAAAGAGGGAGGGGGAACGCCTCCCATGACATCAGCGCATGCTGCACGGCGAGACGGGACCTGCAACTCAGGGAAAAGACTTCTTCCCACACTGAGAGATGCAGTCGGCAGAGAGTTTACACACATTTTGCAACCAATAATCAGCAGCGGGGTACTCTGCTATTAGACAAAGTGGTTGGTGGTATAATGACAACCTTATTAGAACTCTGAAATATAAAATAATATACACATAAGCTTCATGGGAAACATTTGCCATGCCACCTTCTCTTTCAGTGTTGTGCAAAAAATTTGCTTCCAAAATCTTGATTATGCCTAACACCCACAGGGAAATTCCTGTTAGGTCAGAGGCCAGCTTTAGTTGCTGAAATTCCCTTTTTGTGAGCTGACAGGTGTTCGGTGTCTTTCAGCGAGGCTGATGTGAGCCAAGAGTTTAAGCACAGATTAAAAAATCATTGTTAAATTCCATGTGGTGAAAAAAAAAATCTACTTTTCATGTGTTTTATATAAATATAAGTCATTTAATCTATTCTAGATTTTGGATTGGAGCAGCTATATGTTTTCCTTATTACACAGATATGAGAGAACAACAACTTTCAAGTGTGATAGAACTGCACAAAGACTAAGACCCAATAGCTGGGATTATTTCACACAATCCCATATTTCTTTTCTCTCTCTCTCTCTTTTAAACACAACCCATCAATTGATATCTGCACCGAGGCCAAAAGCAAACACAGTAATGCCGCATGTTTTCACACAGACGAAGAAACATGCTCGGGCCTGGGCGAAGTGGCAAAGAGGGATGGCTTTAGACAGTCTTTCATTGTGAGGATAATTCAGTTCATTAGCACCACTCATACCTTTCATCTCTTATCTGGTCCCCGGGTACAAAGTGCAACCTTGTGTTGTCTGGCAGCTCATGGGAGGTGAAAGGTGAGCTGAGCGATGGCTCATTGTGTTTCTGTATCTGCAGTTATGGTAGCGGAGCTGTCGCAACTCCTGCCAGCAAGGAGCAGATGTGTGGCTGCCAAATTAGCCGTGATGGCATCATTAGCCTGATAGCATCTGCCCTCATAAAACCAGGCAGATGCTGCTAAGCTGTTCTGTTAGCCTTTGGCCTTCATATGGAGTGGACAGTGGTAATGGTTCTTGTCAGCTTTGCTTTTGCTGTCACAGACCATAAAATATGTGATGTAATGTTAGCTCTCTATGAAAGCGTAAAAGATGTGGTTGCAGTTGTTTTCAGCCAAAAATTCAAATAACCCAAGGCGGATAGCTTTGCATTGCCGTCATGAATGCCTAATAGGTAGCACCAAGCCAAAGTTTGCGATGAGCCATACTTAGTGTGTGAGGGACCCTGGTCCCTGAACTAGTCTGATAGTGCCAACAGATTCCTAGCCCCAAATCTTGACTCCTGGTCCTTATCCATATCTTGTGTTGACACTTGATGGCTGAAACCCAATCACCCTGAGCGGGTAGACCACGTGGGTTGGCAATGCGGTGGAGTCGGGGGGACAAAATGAATGTGAAAACAGTCAAGTCAAGAATCCAGCAGACACTCTGTAGCCTCAGTGTGTATTTTAATGTACATCCTGTCTGGCTAGAAATGAAATGAACCAAAAAGAAGACGTTTAACTGTTATTTATGTTTCTGCCACAGCATTGTGCTTTCTCCAGGATCATGAATTTAACCTGATTTGTGGAACATCTCCGTGGGCTGGCACTGAAATGAGCTGTGATCATTCAGCCCCAAAGGCCACACAGGCAGTTTAGTAGCTGGGGACCAAAGAGGACATTGTGGCATATCTGAGTTTTGACCGTGCAGCTATTATCTGTCGCCAAAGCCAGAGACTTGAGAGGGAGAGAACGTTAACACGAGCTTGACCTCCTCCTTTATGTAATGTGGCTGAACACAACAGTGAGTGAGAGGTGTGGATTGAACCACACGTAGTGGGAATCCGTTTTTTTTTCCCAACAATCTTCTCTCAGATGCTTATTTAGTAAAAGATCACGCACTAAATGTAGCGCTATTGTTTAAAAACTGGTCAAATGATTTCTTGTGTTTTTAAAGCTTCACTTTGCTATGATGCGCTCATCACAATGTCAAGATAAATACCCAGTGAGAGGCTTGTAGCTCTGACAGTTTCCACAAATATGTTAAAGAACTGTTTTGTCCACCTTAAAAATTACGCCCCACGGCTGCAGTTTGGCTGCGCCCCAACTGGTCACAGAAGATCTCATTTTAAAAGGATTTGTTTTTCTTCCCAGTGCTGCCGAGGTCTTGCTCATAGGGAATTGTAGGATCATAGTGATTTTATTTACCTCACGATATAAAATGGCCTGAGATAAAATGACTGTGACTTGGAGCTCTATAAATAACAATTTGCAGCATCATCGCTGCCACAGAGACACGAGACTGAGACAAAAACTGATTTCACAAAAAAGCTAAGTTGGTGGGTTTTTTTTTAATTTCTGTTGCTTTCCCCCAAACTACCATCTACTCACTATTAAAGGAAGTGGATTTTTAAGCAATTGCAAACTTGACTTGCCACTTGGTGATTGTATGATAAACAGTGCAGTAAATCCTGTTTCTAAAATCCTGTAGTTAAGTGCATGTTGCTCTGGTTTCTTGTCCCTGGGAAAATATATGGACTGTAATTGTGAGGATAGTTTTGATCTACAGTACTGCAAAAAAAAGTCTCAAGCCATCCCTCATTTCTTTTTAGCATTTGTGTCCAACAAGCCAGACTTGCTTGTAAATTGTCTTGAACAATAGGCTTTCTGAAGGTTTTGCAAAGTTCTTCTTTGGACATTGACTGCTTTTTGACTCATTTTCAGCCCAGTCCTTCTACCGGACCATTTTCAGTGGATTATTTTTATTTTTATTTTTGAACCAGCGTTGTGTCTACACATAACAAACAACTTAGCAAAGAACCAATTTTGAAGTGTATCTTGTCAAAAACACACATTCTTTGTTCCCCATTTTTAATATAAAAAATATGCCAAAGGCACCACAGTTTGACAGACATGAAATACTTTGGCATAAACAAAGTCATTCCCAAAGAGCTTTTAATCAAAAGCTTCTCTCAGCATGGTGTGCAGTGTGTCATTAGAAAATACATAGAATCAGTTCATCCAGTGAAGCCTCATCAGAAATGGTGTCACTGGAAGAGTGGAAGAAGCCATTATTGAGGAAGGGAAACAGAGGAAAGGCTGAGGTGTGCTGAATTACACAAGAACTGGACTGAACATCAGCAGCAAAAGGTCTGGCGGAGTGATTAATCCACATTTAAAATGTTTGGTTCAAACTTTAAATAATATGTACAGAGGACAGAGGTGTAATAGTGAGTGTCCACAGCCTTCTGTAAAAGACGGTGGAGGCTATGTTATGTTTTGGCCCTGCATTTCAGCCAGTGGTGTTAGAGATCTTGTCAAAATGCATGGAATCACGAACACAGAAAAGTACCATCAAGATTTTTGATCCACCATGCAGTAACATGTAGAAAGCATTTAATTAGGGACATTTTTCACAGTGACAGTGATCTCAAACACACTGCTAGTGCAGAAAAAAAACTAATTGAATAGAAAAACAGACAATGGAACAATCAGAGATGGATTGGCCTCAACATTACTGAAACAGTGTGGGATCATCTTGACAAAGAACAGCCAACATCCAATGAAGAGCTTTGAATATCCTTCAATAAGCCTGGAGAACTATTTCTGGAGACTACTTAAGAAAGAAAGCTGCCTAAGAGACATCAGGCTGTGTTGAAGAATAAAGGTGGTCATACCAAATATTGGCCTTCACGCTTTTTAAATCAAAACAAACAGTTTTTGCATTATATATTGTATTTCCATGTGTGTTCTGCACATCTTTCAATAACTAACTGAACCCTTTTCCAATTTTTCTAGCAAAATATAAAGAAAGCTGCTAGAAGGATGCTTGTCACTAGAAAATACAGCATGTACTCTCTGTAAGGAAATGGCTCTCTGGCTCTCCTGTGATATTGAATATCTGAATATGGAGTCTCTCCTTTTCTGTTTAATATAAATAGTATATGAGTGATAAAATGCAGCAAAATGAAGGCCACTTTCTCATTTTTCAAACATCCTGCTACCTCCAATATGTGCCTCATTAAAACCACATCTCAAATACCAACTCCTCATGTTCCGACTCAGTTGTTTATCTCATTCATGCCATCTCCTTTTTGGCTTGATCAAAGAAAAACGAAATCTTTAAATAATTTTCTTATTCTGATGCTTTGTTTGTTTACATAACACCAAGGTGACGGGGCAGAGGTCGATGCGTAAACCCGATCCATATTCTGCGGGAGATTGAAATCTCCCCTTTGCAGATCCATTTGGTTCTCGTTCAGTGTTTAAATTTTTTTCTGAAATCATCAAAAGCGTTTCGGAAACTTGTAAAAGGGTCCATCATCTGGAGTCCTTGTTGTTGAAGTCCTTTGTTGTTGTCTTTGCCCTCATCAAAATCGCAGCTGCTGCAGCGTCGTGTGATCGAAACGTTCATTGTTTGGTGTCGTGAGTCTGGTGGAAGCGAGCCTGGAGGCAGCTGCGGGTGGG
>NW_005187482.1:1140891-1143539 GCF_000239375.1 Pundamilia nyererei | reverse complement strand
GGGGGTCGTGGATCATTTTTATGCCTTTGCATCACCGAGTAAAACGTGCTTTATTAAAGAAAGTCCAGTGCGTGTTTCATCAGTCTGTGCGACACAAGCACTGACTTTAATAACGAGTCCATTCTGGGGCCGTGGCAACTGCAACACTGTATTTATGACAAAGATTTAAGGGCTGTTCATCATCAATCATCTGCTTTTCTGCCATCCGTTTTATGCAACATGATGTGATTATGAGCCTTAATAGCAACGACTACTGCCAGAGATTTAAGGATAATCTCTTGCGTTATTAGAAGTGGATTTCTAATATATATATATATATATATATATATATATACACACACACACACACACACACACACACACACACACACACACACACACACACACACACACACACACACACAGGGGACGTGTTTGCCTATACAGCATTAAATAACATTAAAAGAAAAACTTTATGGTCAAAATATGATTCTGCTATGCTGTATGTAAAATGTCATTGGCATAAAAATCGCTATGGAAATCCTCCAAAAAAGACTACTTTTTATTATAAATATTTTATAATACAGTTTTATAGTTGAGAACAATAAGCTGTAAAGAAGGGTGTAACTGTATAGCTGAAGCCATAAAATAGTTATGCACATGTTTTTTGAAATGATGAAATGTTGGGGGAACTGTAAATGTATTTTTGAGCTCCATCTAGGAATCAAAAGTGTTGGAGAACATCCTAAAAAAGCTTTACATATAAGTATCGCTTTTCTGTGTGTTATTACTAAATGATACTACACTACTACAGAGACATAGCTGTAGAAATGAGGGAGAAAGCTAACTTATTATAGTGTAAGTCATTTAATACAATCTAAGTGTTACTTTTCTTTTTATAATACACATAAAGTACAGAAGCACTTCATGGATATGAATGAACTCTTGCGACTTTTCTGAAATATCACCCACATATGCGCCATAGGTGTTATGCAAGCATTGTATAAGCTCTGTGCACTGGAATCAAGTACACGTGACGCATTCGCAGTAAGTGCGTGTTTGTGTCTCTGTGTGCCCAGATCAATAAACCCACTGTTGTCGTGAAAATATGGCTCTGTAATCTGCAGCCTAAGTGCTGTCTTTCCCTGAGATCACAGACCGCCATGAGACATGAACCCTGTTTGATTTGGCGCACGCCTCCGGCTCATCATACCAGCGACTGTACAGGATTATACACAGTGAGAGAATAATTGCTCCTGGATAAGCAACAATTGCGCTGGAATTCGTTCTTTCACCACCTCTGAAGAAGTGGCACATTCTTTTCAGCCGACACACACACACACACACACACACACACACACACACACACACACACACACACACACACACACACACACACAGAAAAAATACAACCCTCGCACAACCCTCTCATACATGTTGTATGGTTAGACATCTGACACCTGTTGACAGGGTTGGTAAATTCCTGCTGCCGCCATGGCGCATTTTCAAACCATCCGTAACAAAATTTCATTAGAGATCATCGTGCACAGACATTTGATTGTTTCTGAAGTGTAATCCCCCCCGTAGACGGGACGAAAAACCGCCTCCACCGAGCTGTGGGATGCGTAATTTTCATCCAATATGCACACCCACCGGGAGCGCTTCCTTACTAACCCTGATAGATGGCACTTGAACATAAATAGATTGCAATAGCATAGCTCTAAGTAGGCCCTTGAAACCAAATGAAAGCAGACCCAGAAAAGACACATTGCCACTCTGGATGTCCAATCAAAGCAAGCAGCTGTTTTGCAGTAACCATTCCTTTCTAAACTCATAGAAGATGAAGCTCTGTCCTGCAGTGTGTCTCTCTGATTGCATACAGTATGCTAGACCTAATAAAATAGCTTATTTAACCAAATTAACTAAATGTTCTTCTTTAATGAGCTGCAGTCACCCGACTGAGAACTTTTGCACCAGTTTTAGTATTAGATGGCAGCAGCATGCAGTGGAATTATTGGAGTTACTGGCCGAGATTTACCTGCGGCTGGGCTTTTCACTAACTCAGTTATTTGGCAAATGTGTGACAGATTTTATTGAGAGGCATTTGGAGCCTGCTACTGTGCACATGGCTTATTATCAGCACTCAAACTATTGTCACTGCAGGAAAACCACTACAGTGGCAGTGTGAGCAGAGTGGGGATGTGTGGATGAGATAACACAGCTCATTAGAAGAGCCTGGGGACAGCTGAGGAGATAGCACTTATTATTTTTCATGATGCTCTCGCAAACATAGAAGTTTTTTTTCCCATGTGAAGTAAATATTAAGGATCATTGACACCAAATTTTTAAAAAAGAATGAAATTAAGATGTATTTCCTGCTTTTTTTGTCAAATGTTGTTGTGTCTGAAAAGTGATTGTGTGTTTTTAAATGATGACTTAAGTGTTACAGTATGTGGAAAGATGAAAAGTGCAATACCAGCATTGGCCTTCTTGGAGAAAGACAACTAAGAGCATTCCGTTACCTATTCATGAAAAGGCCCTGTTGCATTTCCCCTCACACTTCCCTTAAGTGGAGATAACATCTGGGATAAGAAAGCAGCAAAGAGGGAAAGGGAGGAGGGAGCCTGTGTGTGTGTGTGTGTGTGTGTGTGTGTGTGTGTGTGTGTGTG
>NW_005187482.1:1111520-1138550 GCF_000239375.1 Pundamilia nyererei | reverse complement strand
TAAGATACTGCGCAGGACCCTCAAGCTCCCAGGCCTCTGGTAGAGGACCCGAGCTTGAAGGATAAACCGCCCGCAGGGGCGTGCTGGGTGTTTATATATAAAATAACTTGCAAAATTACCCTGCCACAAAAACACTAAAGTTCCCCCAAAGCAGTGTCTTGTTTCACTTTTGCTTAAAAGGCAACGCATGCAACAAGACCTGGCAAAAATTATAGAATCAAAACACCTGAAGGATCCAGCTTTTCACTTTGTAGCAAATAGAGCGAGCACAAATATGACACAAAACAAAGTTTGAAATGTGTGACGCATGAATCAAACAAGTTTAATTAAATTAGGTTAATTCATCACATATATTTTCCAAGTAGAGGAAGAATTGTGGAATCACTTTGTGTTCTGCGAGTCTGAAACAAATACCTACACAAATCTAAATATGTTAAAATAAGCTGTTGTACCTGGCTAATTGAAAGGAAGCGTGGCCCCAGCAAGAGAGCTGTTAGTGGAAACAATGGAAAAGATTACGCAACTCCTTAAAGATGTTATTTGCACCAAAACAAGAAATGAAAAGCAAATGTGCAGAAATGTGAGCCAATGTTTGCGAAGGAACGGTAAGAAATGGGCTGAATGAAAAGGGACGTGCATACAGTAAATCCAAAGTGAAAAACCAGCACTAACACTGAAACAGAGATTACAGCAATCATGTACTGTCTGCCGACATTATGCTGAAACTTTAGTCTGGTGATGTTTTGGTGAAACAAATAAAGACGACTGCCTAAACCTAATTTCCCTTTGCTATTTGTGCTGATTGGGACCTGATGATACTCTACATATGAGGACATTTGTTTAAAATGTCAATAGAACAGTGGCAGTACAATATCCTCGTAAGTAGATATCAGGCCCTCGTAGAGCAGAATTTTGTATTGTGGTCTAGATAACCCAAAATGTGATGTCCACATATGTGGACGCCAGGCCCTCGGAGGTTTAGAAAGAAAACAAGCACATTTGCCTTCATCCTGCTCATTTATCAAATATGGGTTGAATGCCCGGTGAAGGGTGAAGAGAAGATGATTACCTCACCAGGAAAGCCTGACAATGGGTTTCTGACAATGTCAGCTCAATCTATCTATCTATCTATACTTTCAGGAGAGAAGGTCACACTTCAGTCAGTTCACACCCTGTTAACTGGCTACCCATAGTAATTAAGGGTATTTATTACTTAGTTTAGCCAGTGGTAATAAAGCAGCTTACTAATTTTTTCTTACTAATCTTCCTCATTGATGTTCCTCTGAGAAACATAACTGTGAAAATCACAAAGACAGACTTGAGATAACAGAAGCTAGCTAACATTTTAGAGATGCTCCATATTTACATTAAAAAATTGACCTAGACACAAAAGCATGTATTTAATGGACTATGCTTATAAAGTTTTGACTTGCCATTTTGATTTTTATTTGTTTTTTTATTTTTACTTTGGACAAGGAGGTAGAGCCAGAAAGGTAAACAGTATCAGTTAATGCTAGCTCTAGCACGTTAGCTTAGTTAGGACATAAATACCTCAGTGTTATGACAATTTTCATAGAATTTAATGAAGTATTTATACAAAATCAACACTGTACACTTGTACTAGCCTATGCTTATTTTCCCCATGCTTAATTTTCTGCTCAACATTTGGAAGCAGCCTCAAGTGGCTCTTGGAGGAAACACACTTTGTGTCACTTGTGTGTTTTGAGCCAAGCTCACAGGTCAATATAGCTAGTCAGCTTGTTAATTGCTTAAACCAAGTATTACTGTCATTTCAGTGACTTGTACTTGGTTTAATAATACTTGTTCTGATACACTTCTTGTTATAGCTAATAATCTAATAGCTAATTGAATTGAACTGTGTGACCAGTGACAAAAGTGTGAGAAATTAAACAGGTACAATGTCATTTTTATTCAAAAATGAATTCTTTATTTAATGCATCAGTGCAATATGTATCTTGGGGTCGATATTAACAAGTCTCTCAGATGCGTGGGAGAGCGGAAGAAAGTTTTCCTGCCAGACATCACCAGAGTTCAGAGGTTAAATTCACAAGCAGGTGGCCCAGCGTCACAGAGCTTGAACCAGGACGTTTCTTTTAGAGGCTTCATTATTTCCAATCCAGACCACAGCACACCATCTGTTTCAATAACCTCGTCTTACTCTGACGAACCCATACTGGGAGATTGAACTCTGTGATGTTTTTTAAGAAAGTGCATTTTCTCAGACTGAATTTGGCTGCCTCATAATTGCAATTTGGAAAGTCTTTAAACTTGTGTGCCGAGTTCGTCACTGTCAGATAACAAGCTCATATTTCTAAAATGTCACCTTTTCAGGAGCTAAGAAAAACAGCGCTGTTTTCTAGCTTGATGACACCGCATTTGGTTTTGCGTGTCCACGGGTTTAGAGTGTGTCAAACGACAGGGGACTGTGTAACCACGCAACCAAAGTGAAAACATGAAAATCAGAAAAACTGAACGGTTTTCAATGGCATTACCACAAAGGGTTGTTTAAATTCAATAAACTAAGTAATGAACTTATTATGCTTAGCCCAGCTGCAAAATGTCAAGGTAGGAGTTTCTGCATTAGTGATGAAAGTCTCCCTCTCTCTTTCTCTCTCTATGCACTCAGCCTGCCACTGCAATCTGCATGCCCGCCGCTGTCGTTTTAACATGGAGCTGTACAAGCTGTCCGGCCGTAGAAGCGGTGGAGTCTGTCTCAACTGTCGCCACAACACAGCAGGACGCCACTGTCACTACTGCAAGGAGGGTTACTACAGGGACATGACCAAATCCATCTCTCACCGCAGAGCTTGCAAAGGTAACAGGATGGTATGGTGTAATTCTTGGAATATGAATGATCCTCAGTCTTTCTCTAAGACCAACCTTTGGACACATGTTGAAGGTCTCTTCCAAAAGGAAAAAAAATGCTGTGCTTGGTACAATGTATACAAGTAGAATGTTTAAAACAGACTTGAGTAAGCGACTTTTGGCTGCTGCCTTATCACGAGGTTTGGCATAGCAGGTAGCTCCATGTGTTTGATTTGGCAGATTTTTACACTGGATACTCTTCCTCACATATCCCCAAAGGGATTTGTATCTCTGCCTGGGATGAAACTGTTAGGCAAATGTTTAAAACCACCACACTACAGAGCCGGCAAAACAGATTTGAGTAAGCAACATCTAAAAATCTCATATCTTGTAAGCTGCACAAAACAAGGCTTAAAGCCAAAAATTGAGGGCTTTCAGGTGTGGTTGCTTGAAAAGAGACGTCCACTAGGTGTCACCTCAACTCATCTGTAGCACTGAGCTGGACCTCTTGAGCATGTTTTCGGCGTTGGTGTGCTTTGGATTATAAAAGCCCAACATTATCTGAATGTCATTATCTAAGTCAGCGGTCCCCAACCCCCGGGCCTCGGACCGCTACCGGTCCGAGAGTCGTATAGTACCGGGCCGCGAGAGTTGAGGCTCAGGTGTGAAATGTATCGTTTTCAGGGTTTTTATCAGTTTTCAGCGTTATTTTGTTATCATTTTTATCGTTAACTCGGTTTTCCTGGGCCTTTCCCGTGTGTTATGAATAAATCTTCTGTTTTTCGGTACCGGTACTAGTTTTATTTTGTTGTATTTATCCGCGACACCTTAAAGCAGCGGTCCCCAACCTTTTTTGCGCCACGGACAGGTTTATGCCCGACATTATTTTCACGGACCGGCCTTTAAGGTGTCGCAGATAAATACAACAAAATAAAACTAGTACCGGTACCGAAAAAAAGAAGATTTATTCATAACACACGGGAAAGGCCCAGGAAAACCGAGTTAACGATAAAAATGATAACAAAATAACGCTGAAAACCGATAAAAACCATACATTTCACACCTGAGCCTCAACTCTCGCGGCCCGGTACTATACGACTCACGGACTGGTACCGGTCCGAGGCCCGGGTGTTGGGGACCGCTGCCTTAAAGGCCGGTCCGTGAAAATAATGTCGGGCATAAACCGGTCCATGGCGCAAAAAAGGTTGGGGACCGCTGATCTAAGTTGTCTAAAAAAAACATCCATCGAGTCAGTGTTCAGTATCCCGTTGGCATAAGATGAAAGCAGCTACAAGAAGTCACCAACTGGTTTGTGAAGTCCTGTTTTGAAACGTTGAGGTGGGTGTTTCTGACGTGGTTTTTTGAAGCCAGTGTGTGTCAGATCTCACAGTGAAATTGCAAGTTGTTAGCCAGTGAGGATTCCCCAGATAACCCTCCAAAATAGACTTTTATTAGGTATGACCCAGAATCATATTGTTATTGACTATTGTTATTTCTGGCTCCAAAAAAAGTGTGAAAAAACCACCACATGCCCACACCACCAATGTCTGGGTATGCGACTATCTTTTATATACAGTCTATGTTTGGATCCAGAAATCCCAGCCCTTTAAAAGAGAGGCTACCAAAAAAATAAATGAAACTTAAGTTAAGTAATACAAATTTGGCCAAGAAATACTACAAAAAAATGCCTACAAAAATCACAAAAAAAGGAAAGATGTAGTTTTTATAGAAACTGTAATCTCCAAAACCAGGCTCTTTGTAATAGTTTATACACTCACTCTTCACCATGTTCAGGTATGACAAGAATTCGTTAAAACGTTTCGAGTAAAGCACACACCTGTCTTGGTGTCGATGAAAGGACCCCTGCAGCTCCCCAGATATTTGAGGTTCTCAGTGAATCCCTGACAAGACAAACATAACAAAGCAAAGGTGCGAGCTGATCCACTGAGTGGAGCGGTGAAAACAGCTCGCTAATCGTCCCTCTCTTCCATTCATACTTCCAACGCACGTACGCATGTGGACGGGGAGAAAGGAAAAACAACACGCGCACACAGGTGTGAGCACATACGTCGAGCTGCAGAGGATTAATGTGCGTGGGGGACAAAAGCTGAGCTCCTTCTGTCTTGCAGCACCTCTGGGAGTAAAGACAGGCTCAGAGCCCTGAGCAAACAAACTGCTGTCACTCAGTCACATGCACTAGCAAAATACTCAACAGATGCACAAACAGTCCTGTGTGAGATATGTACAGTAAGAGTGCATGGACCGTTGTTCTTTATTTCTGTAATCAGTCGGGCTAAAGTTTGCCTTTTGGATGGAAAGTCTGGATAACAAATAATGTAATTTTTTACTAACTTTACAGCAGTGCCTCAGCATGCTTTGTTTAAACAATATTTCACCCTGCCTCTGTGCATTTAATCTCCAACCTCTTCCCACACACTAATGACAAATGAGAAACTCTGGATAGATGCTCATAGTGTGGTCTTCAGCCACATCCACCGCTGAGCTCTGATTGGCTGGTGACAAAGTCTTGAAATGCCTATCCTCTGGTGCCCCTATCCTTGGTACACCGCTGGCTATCAAAACACCGGAACAGCAACGTGATATTTCCTACTGCATGCCACAACAGCTTCCTCTCCTAATTCACTCAGACTTCTCCAGCTCGCATGAAAGGAAAGCGAGTGCACGAGAAGCCGAGCCCACAAATGCGTTTTATAGAGGCGTTTTATATCAGAGACACCCTCAAACAGAGCTTGCTGCATGAGGCGAACTGAAGCCTGATAGATCATCTGCGCACTTAGCTTAAAACATGACGAATGGTTCTTCGCGGCACTGTTTCAGTCTGCCAGCATAAACATTTTCTCAGGCTATATTTGGGGAGTTGTTCAGTTCAGGGGGTCAGAGCTAAGAGCAGGTTATTTTAACAGAGGTTCTCACTGCGCCTAATGGTGAAGCAACACCCATACATCTTTCCAAAGTCTTTACAAACAGCTGTAGTGTAACCTGAACACTAGAAGCCCTTCTTCCCATCCCCTTCACGTGTGCTGCTCATTGCTCTGGAATCAAACCCAAACAGCCTGATTGCTGCCTTACTCCTCAGGTGACAAAAACACGGTGATGTGACATCAGTTAAAAACCGCTATATTTATTGTTCAATTCAGCCAACCATCCCACTCTGCTGTTGTTGGACAGGAAATACAGCGCAGCGCCAACACAGCCAGGAGGAAGTCTGCTTTCATTCTCCATTCCTGCGCCTGCCTGCTTCCCCCTCCACCCCCCAAAATACTTCACATCTCAACAAAAAACATTCCTCCCAATAATTTGCTTGGAGGTTTAGTGGGAAAAAAACAGGCTCTTCCTTATACTGTGCCTACTTTTCCAATAGCTACATGGAATGCCTCATGCTTTATTTCCCAGATTAACAACTTCACCCCTCATCAAGCGCAGTGTAAACGTGGCTCATGGAGAACCACAGCGCACGCCGCCCGCCCCTGACAGTTTGTTTTTTCTCGAATTACCTCCTACGGTTGGCAGCCTAGAAGTATTTAACTAGGCACGGTGAGTCCAGAGAGATGGAACTGGTACATGGTTCACTGCATCGTACCCCCCCCCTTCCCTCCTAAACCATTCAGTAACCATTCATGAAATTAAGTCATGTTTCCGGTATTTAACACCTGTTATGAGGGCAATAGTACTGTAGTTTTCCAGTGGTTAATATACAGTCTAGCCTATCCTTCCGCTTACACAGTTTTAGATCAAATATTGTTTTGGAAACCTTAAAGAGTTTCGAGTCAAGTCTACAACTACTTAAATAAATATGATTCAGAAAAATAATATTTAGGAAATATGCTTACTTGCTTTCAGCGTTAGTGTTATTGTTAGACCTTGGCAGTTTAGGCACATCTATAATGATCACTCTGAATCTTTAGCTGAATTCTGTCTTTGATAGAAGTCTGAAATAATTTTACAAGATTAAGACATTCATATTAGTGGCAGACTTAAAGACCCTAATTAGCAATGAGTAACTGCACTGCTAGCCAGCTTAAGCTAATGAGGCTTACTTCACCTACAACAACAGAGGTAAGCAGCATGATTGACAAATCTGACACCACCGAGCTACAGGAGATGTAAACTAGACTTGGAAGAACCCCAATTTCTACTTTGAACTATTAAAGATGTCATTCGTCACCTCGTGCAGCCATCTTTAAAGGTACTGATGGTAAATTCTTCTGTTTAAATACTGAAATAGCTTAAAACTCTCCAAAGCTAACAACAGGCTTTAACGCAAATGGAGGAAACATCAAACTTTTTGTTGTGCTCCTCAAATCATTCCTGAACCATTTTTGCTTCGTGGCAGGGTCCATTATCCTACTGAAAGAGGCCACAGCCACCAGAAAGTACTGTTTCCATGATAGGGTGTACATGGCCTGCAACAATGCTGAAGTCTCAAAGTAACATCCACATGGATGGCAGGACCAATGCTTTCCAGCAGAATATTAAATAAAGTATTGCACTGCCTCTGCTGGCTTACCTTCTTCCCATCGTGCAGGTGTCAGGTGTTTCTACATAGCCAGTCATTTACGTGATGTAAAGAAAATGTGATTCATCAGACCAGGCTACCTTCTTTCATTGTTCAGTGCTGCAGTTCTGATGCTCATATGTCAATTGTTGGTGTGTTCAGTGGTGGGGAGGGGTCAGCGTGGGCACCCTGACCTGTCTGCAGCTATGCAGCCTCATACACAACAAACCGTGATGTATTCTGATGCCTTTCTATGAGAATCACCAATTTGAGCTACAGTTGCTCATCTGTAGGATCAGGCCACACAGCCTTGCCCGCCCATGACCCAGTCACTGGTTCACCACTGTTCCTTCCTTGGACCACTTTCAAAGATACTGACCTCTGCAAACCGAGAACATCCCATAAGAGCTGCAGGTTTGGAGATGATCTAACCTACTCATGTAGCAATCACAGTTTGGTCCTTGCCAAACTCTCTCAAGTTCTTACATTTGCCCAATTTTCCTCCTTCTAACACATAAACTTTGAGTACATAATGTTCGCAGGTGCCAGGATGAAGTGAAAATCAGTGTTATTCACTTCTCCTGGTCATAATGTTGTGTAAGTACCTTTAAAGCATGAGTGTACTCAAATGTGCTAAAGAGAGTCTCCACTTACAATTAGCAACTCTGTCCTAGTGTGTGGAAGATTCATTAATCCACTTAAACACCATAATAAAATTACAATCTCTCATGAAAAAATTCGGCTTTTTCTCTTTTTTTTACACTGCAGCAAAATAAATAAGAGCCACTTTAATTTTAAAGTCATCATCCAGATACTTGCTTCTATTGCTTGCCCTGGATCTTAAGTTATATCCATAAAATTCACCAAAGCTCTCCTCCAAAGTCATATTTCAATGTCTTTTAGTTGTTGGCTTTACTCTCTGCGCCCTGAAAACGACAACATGCTTGTCTCCATCCTGCTGTTATTAGTATCTGAAGCAAAGCCACAACCTGCTCATGAACTCTTTTGTCAAAGTGACATTTAACTCCCTGTGGTCTGTTGCTCATGGGAAATTTTGTTAATTAACTCCTGCAAAAACCTGAATTATTGAATAAATAACGAAGTTGGATTGTTTGAGTCTTTGATTACAGCCTTTATCCAGACATATGAAGCAAGTCTCACAGCATTTGTTGACAAAAGACCTCTTCCAAGCCTGGATTTTAATCAGTGTTGTCATAAAGTCAATAGGATTTTGAAATGAGGTTTAATTACTTGTGGAGCAGAAACCAGAAGTTACAGTTTAGCTTTGTTCCCATACTAGCTTGAAATTTTATTTGTATGAACTGATATTTTGCAGTATATACATGCAAACATACAGTAGCAGTCAAAAGAAAACTAAGCTGGTTGAAATGTTTCGACTGAAACAAAACATCTCTCCATCGCATTGTTAATTTTTATCGTTAGCTTATGTGATGATCATTTTATTGCAGCTATGGTTTCCGTTAAACGACCATCCCTTGGATTTATGTGAAAAACACACTGGTGTTGATTTCTTGGAGGGGAAAAGAGGTAGATCCCTAAAACTGTCACCATTTGGTTTTATTTCAGCAAACTGGCAGAAGCTTTTATATGATACGAATGAGGCAGAAGAAAAACAAAGACGTTAGGCTTTCTTAAAGAAAGATTTAATAAGCATCCCCTAATGTTCATAAAGCTCCATAAATTCCAAGTAAAAAGCAACGTCTACTGGACCACTTCAAGCAAATTTCGAATGACTCTGCTGGTACACATGCAGGACTAATAGGGAGGTTGGGCTTCAACTTCAAACACTGGCTTTATAGTAAAAGTTTGGCAGTGACACACACACAGAACAAATTTCTCACATTTAACGTGCGATCCTCCCAACTAAAAGCTTAAACACACTTTGAAGTGCGTTCCACTCGTCCATTACTGGGAAACATTATTCAGGCAGTATTTGCAAGGAGCCCTTTTGCCAAAAGGCTTTACATTGGAAACTCAATCTGAAGAGCGCACAGCCTGTCTGATTGCACCGAAGCAGAGGACTCAAAGCCGGCTCGCGAGGAGCTCCCTGCCCTCACGCACAGACACATCCGTGACGCGCACACGCCAAACATTTGGTGTCGTGCTGCGCGGTGAAAGTGAAACACTGTAATTAATCAAGTTATTTACCCTTCTGCGTGCCTTCCAAAGCAGACCTAATGAAGAATCTTATGGTCGTAATGGGCGGAGGGAAGCAGTGTAATTTGATTGAGGTTTTATGCTGGTGCAGGGCCCAGTTCCCCATCTGTGATGGTCTGGAAGCAAAACACAGCCTCCTCTAATGCGAATGATTTCTTACTAGGTTTTAGTGCTAAGATGACTTTTTTATTGTATAGAATATGTAGAGTCAGCAGAGGACAGGCCCGAGACATGCTGTAGTCATTTGTAAGCTGATATCTGTTTTTTACTTTTAACCGCTCGTGTTTCCTTTCTTTTTCTTTTTTAACTTGCAAGTTGTTTACTTGTGTACAGTTTAGCTTGGTGCTCTTCTTCCCTCTTTAGCATGCGATTGCCATCCAGTTGGAGCAGCAGGGAAGACGTGTAATCAGACAACAGGCCAGTGTCCCTGCAAGGACGGCGTGACGGGGATCACCTGCAACCGCTGTGCCAAGGGCTACCAGCAGAGCCGCTCTCCCATAGCCCCCTGTATCAGTAAGGGCTACTTCTACCACTTTCATTTATCAAATATTGTGTTTCTTTTTCATTTTAAATGTTGCTACAAGCACACCTTTAACCAGATCACCTCCTACACCTCTAATTGGAGGTGGTGACACCCAGGTTGCCTCACAGAGAGGACCTGAAAAGGACAGACCGTGCCTTTTTATCCATGAATCCATTGCTCTCTGTCTCTCATCCCATGTTATTTTTATCCCCTTGTTCCATCACTTTGGATAGATATTTGGCTGTTTAAGCCTGAGTCTGGATAAACAGACGATTACAGCTTGACTAATATGGCCTTGTTTGCCTTCGAGGCCGTTAACTCGCAGTAAATCCCCCGGAATGAATCCAAGGGATTGATGGCTGATATGTTTATTGGCTGTATCTATCCCTGGCAGATTCCAGGCCCTTGGCAGTAAACACCAACGTCTCACAAAAGCAAAGATGGGTCACTAGTAGCTGCTTTAGCTCGGGACATCGTAGGTGGCTGGTATGAACAGATAAGACAACAGCAACGTCCACGGTGGACGTATACACCCTAATGATTGTCCCCTGTGCTAACAGGGTTGACATTTCTGATAAAGCCCATGTGTGGAAGTGGAGCAGTGGTGTTTGTACAGTAAGAATCAGAGTGTTTGGCCAGAATTCACAAAGATAATTTCAAAGTGCAAACCTGCTGGACCAGGATCTCTTTAATTTTGCTGGGGCAGTTACAAATGTGGTGTAAAAGCTGGAAGAGACTCAGCTAGTAGAGTAGAATGGATTTGGTTTCTTGTAACTTTTTCAGATAATGTCTTTTGGTTTTAATAGTATGATATTAAATTTTTGTGTATATCTAAATCGCTGCCAGCTCCGAGTTTAACGAGACCAGCGGCCTTGGCTCACTGTACCTACAACATACCAGAGTCAGGAGGGAGCAGGACATTAATAGGAAATCTTTTCAGTACATCTGTGTGTCAAAATCAGCTTCGTGTCCGACGGCACTTGGAAATTCCTTCATGTTCTCACAGTTGGAATTATCGCTATTCAATATACAGAACAATATGGCGGCAGAGAAAATTGTCTCTTCACTGTGCTCCTTACTTTGTCACAGAGATCCCAGCTGCATCTCCGACAGCGACTTACAGCAGCTATGAGGAGCCGACAGGTGAGTAACCAAAGAGATTTTGTGTCGTTTTTAAAATAATAATTTTTTTTTACTACATATTCTGTTTTCAACCTGCTGTTGCCCTTTCATTTATATTAATTCAGCTATGTTAATGTATCACCGTGGGTGGGATTTTCTTTTAACTAAGCCAACTGTTCCTCCATGCGTGAAATCAGAAGTGCATTTTGAGCACACGCACATCTTTCCACGCTCCTCAGCTAAACGCACGTCGGCGAGGTCAGACTGATGCTGATGTAAACTCCAGATATTTTGCCAGTGCTCCCTGTGGCCTTGTTGCCCGTATTCCCAGCCTGCCCAGCAGCCTCCCCGGGGTTTCGGCCCTAATCTGATTACATGCTTCATTTGCACCAGTTTGTATTTCAATCAAGGCTGGCTGTACCAGCAGTGAAGCTCTGCCTGAACCTATTGTTCATGTGCTCTGACAAGAATCTCCATGTCAGGCTGCTGGCATTGGATCATGTGCCACGCTAGTATGTGCAGCAGTTTTTGGGGAAGCTCTGTCCTATTTCAAATTATTCTTAAATAACCAACAGCAGCTTAAATAAATTTCAGCATATTAATGAGTTTTCACCGTGATCCAGGTTTGTTTAAATAGGCTGAGTCACCTCTGATCATCGATCAGCGTCTGACGAGAGTGGCGCCACTGACTTCAGCGTGCTTTGTTGGGAGCCCCACTTCCTGCTATAGTGACTGCCGAGGCTGTGTGGAGTTTGGATTCCTGTCAGAGACTCCAAACAGACACCACCCTCCAAATTAGGAGCAGTGTGGTCCCCGGGGACCCCGCAGAAAGAACGTGGCACTGCTGCAGAGATACACAAAGGGGGCGTTTGTCCTCACAGCAGGAGATTGGACCTTAATGAGTGCCGTGGGTGTAATGGCCCACAGCAGCAATTGCGCTAAGGGGCTAATGGGCAACGTCAGCTATCAAAGAAAGGTATGATGAAGGCCCCCAGGGGCCTGCAGGAGATAAAGAGCCCCACCACCACCACCACTTCATTTACATGGAAATCAGGCACGCTCGATATGGACTCGTCAGATTCATTTACTTTGGGATTTCCTCTTTTCTTATTTTTCCCGCCAACCCAGAAACCAGCCAGGAATTCCAGCAGAAATGCTTTCTCTACATACATGAATTCAATCCTCATCCCACGTCCCAAACCGCTCTTTTTTCCTCTCCCTCTCTCTCTCTCCTTTTTTTTTGAGAGGGAGGAGAGGGGTGTTTTTTTCTTTCTCCATCATTACCCAGGCAACCTCATTCACACAGAGTATAATGGGGAAGAAAGGGGAAGACTGGACAGAGGGCTGGAAGAAATAATGAAGTTTGTCCATATTCAGGCAAGCTGAAAGGTTCCCCCTCTCTCTCAATTGCCCCCCTCCTTTCTCTTCAGACTGCCCAGCCCAGCTTTCCCACCCCCCACCCCCCATCCCCCCAGAGAAAGGAGCACAAGGCTTATTGCTCTGTGAGAGGCAGAGTGGGAAGTGGGAGGGGGCGGCGGGGGTACACTTGGAGATGGTCTGCTTCCAATTTGTGTCAGTCAGTGGAAAGTGGAGGGAACAAATGATTTCAATTTTCAGTTTGGCCTCTGGTCCCACCACCACCTTCCTCATTACAAAAGGTACCTGGCGGGGTGACAGCACACCAGAGTGGCCATCGATAAAGCCCCATGGTGCTCAAACCCACGTTCACATACAGTGAGGTAAAAGTGCTGAGACATTAATCATAAGTCTGTGAGCTTCTCTGTCACTGCTACTCTCTGGAGGGATCCAGAACATTTAGCCCCGGCCAGCCTTATAGAGTATTCACATTCTCGCCTCATGTGGCTTAGAGTGTGCTAAGGGTCCCCACTAATGTCTGGTAGGTCTTCGGTTAATTCCCCCCCCCTGCGACCTTCTCTTGTGCACGAGTGACCTCAGCAGCCCTCAGAGCTGACATAAGGGATGCCAGGACAGTGACGAGGGAGCGGGCTGGAATGGAAAAACATGGGAGGCGTATAGTAGGAGCGTGTTGACGGACACAGGAGGATCTGTGTAAGCTGTAATCTGTTTCACAGTGGCACTTTGAAAGCATCCTTAAGACCCCGGGGGCACAAGGAGCGTGACGTAAGGGACTAAGTGTGAAGGTCATCCATCTGAAGCCCTGTCTGACGAAGCTCACATGCTGCGAATGTAAATTTAAAACATTTTCTTAATAAACTCCTTCCCCTTCTCTGTCTTCTTTTCCTCAGATTGTGAATCTCACTGTAAAGTTTCCAAGGGCAAAATGAAGATCACGTTGAAGAAATACTGTAAAAAAGACTACGGTGAGTGAGCCCAGCACACAGGAACATGCCCCGCCAGATGTCACAAGGTCAAATGTCTCAATTAATCTGATCCGGAGCATAGCCAGTCCACACCATGTAGCTGGTCTTTGTGCTTTACTGCTAGGTTATTTTAAATAGCCTTAGAACACGTCCACTAATATAAAACCATCTCTGCTCTCTCTGAGAGTTTCCATGCACTCAAGCTAACATGTTTGACCCCTGGAAAAAAAAAGGTTTATTAAAAAAAAGCACTCTTCTGAAAATTAAGCTTTTCAAGATGTGTGACCGTCAGCCAACATTCTGTCAAGTTGTAATTGCTCATTTATTATGCTGATTCAGCTGATCTGATCGCATCACGCTTGTGACATATTTCTTTTTCTTATCCCTCATGAGTACAATAGAGACTCATTTGAAGGTGCGTATACATCAGAATTACCATTAGCATGGGTCACCGTGGGTGTTTAACCTTGATTAAGTCACTTATTAAAGTTGCTTGTGCAGTTGCGTGGCTATAGCGATATAAAAATAGTTGGCCAGTCACCACACTCAGCCTGACTTCATACCAGATGTTTGTGTTAAAAGAGTGTGTTTGTTAGGAAATAGAGGATGTTTTGAAAATGTAAATGCGTACAGGATCCGTACCTGAACGCAAATGTGGATGGTCAGATGATGCTGCAACTGGCACACTGGTGCGAGTTACTGGTCTTACATGATTAGAACCAGTCATCAAAAAGTGTGAGGTATGAGAAAAGTATGGGACAAAATTAATATGTCAGCAAAAGTATGATATGTTAAAAACGTCATATTGTAACAAAAAAGTATTTAAAGTACGTATACAAACATTTGGAACTATACAGTGGAGAAAGTAATGAAAGGGTCCTTTGCTGAATATGCAAATTTGCTCACTTTCAAAGAAATGCACAGTGTCAAATATTTTATGGTAGTTTCATTTTGATGCAAAGAGACAGAATATCAATCAATAAACCATAAAAAAACCCCCCACATTACTTAAAAGTTATACATTTGTTTGCATTTCATTGATTGAAATAAGTATTTGATCCTCAAGCAAAACATCACTTAGTACTTATTCTCCAGGTTTGAACACATCTCAGGTGGGATTTTGGCCCACTGATCTTTACAGAAACTCTAAATCCTTTCGTTTTCTTTGCTGTTGCTTGGAAGTGCACAAATTTTCTACATGATCGTATTGTGCTTCTTCTTTATCCACTCCTTAGTTGGTATGTTTTCTGTCACTATCATGCTGGAAGACCCATCCATTTCAGGATACATTTGCCCTTCAATGCGGCAAAGTCATCCTGTACCCTAAGCAGAAAAATGTCCAAAAGCATAATGTTTCCACGTCCGTGCTTGACTGAGAGGATGGTGTTCTTTGGGTCATGCTCACCATTTCGCTGCCTATAAACACAATGGGTCCAGTTGATGCCGTAGAGCTCAATTTCATGAGAAAACGTCTGGTGCACCTGCACATGTGCCATCTTGAGCAGAGGGACATTGTGGGCACTGCAAGATTTTAATCCATTATGGCCTATTAGTATTTTTCAGAGTGAATATTTAGTCAGTAATGTGAAATTTATTTTGATCTGGCCTTTTTTTTTGTAGCACCTCTGTTGCTTTTTGCCAAAATAACTGGGGGTTTTTCACAGCCCTACACAAGCTGTTTCTTTTGACTAAATTAGACAGAAGTCTCACTTTATGTGAGCACACACAAAGCCTAACAAGAGAAAGCTGGGGCTTCGTAAGCCCAACCATCATGGTTGTCTCTTACTGGGGTTTTAGGTTTTGTGGAGCCAGCTAACGTGAAGAAAGTCTGGCTTGAGTTGAGCTTGGCTTGCAATAGATTACTTTGGCCGAAAACTGGAAATTTAATAATTCAATCAATCATTGTAGTTAAAGGAAGATTGTTATTTCCATGCACTGTAATTTGGATTTGGCAGTGGATCTGCTACCATTTTTGACACAAATACTTTGAAAGCAGGAGGGGGAAGCAGCAAGACAAAACAGGAATCAACAGATCTGATACTGATTAAGTCAGTCACAGCATGAAAGGTGGGGCTGGTTGGTGTTCAGGTGGGTTGCAAAGTGGCATGCAAATGCACTGCGATTATGTGAAGGCTACAGCAGCTTAAATAGATATCCAACATGGAATTTGCTGATGCTAGCTGATCTTCTGGGATAGTGACTAAGCTTTACTTTGTGACTTGCCTGAATTTAATTTGATTACTTCATGCACATTATAATTTGTGATTTTTGTTTTCCACAAATTAGCTTTTTTTCTTCTTCTTAATAGCCAGCTAAGTTAACTGGCTTTTGGCTCCAGCTAAAAATTTACAATGCAGATGTGAGTCTGATATTGTTCTTGACATCCAAAAAGGGTGATCTAATCACTTTGGTGATTTTAAAAGGCTGAAACACAACATGAGGTTAGTTATTATATCTCACAGAAAGTAATGCTTAGATGTGAAGATTAGGAACTGTTTAGGATGCATTGCTTTCTCACTATTTTGTACTGGGTAAAAGCCATATATATACAACCAGTTGTAAAAGAATCACAGTATGGATGTCTGAACTATGTTAAAATTATAGCAGCTTTGCACCCCTGCAGCAGAGTTTGTAAAAGACAAAGAGATGCACAAACATGCACACTCACATACGCTTTGCCCAGGCTGGTTATTCTGAAGCTTTTTGCAAAACCTACTGCAATTTCAGAGCAAGTCACAAACTATAAGGGAGGCCAAAATACACAGAAATCAAATTATGTCGTCAGTGAATGTGCAGGACACGAAGCGGCTGCAACAAACCGTTAACACGGCAGTGCCAGGTGTATATAAATATCACTATCACTGTGTTAAAACTGGCTGCAGGATATTTGATGTTTTGATGATTAATGATGCAGGTCCATTATGAAGCAGAAACCACAACCACACAGTGATGGGGTGATAAAATAGACAAAATAACATATGCAGTTATTTAATTTCACTCTATCTCTCCCTTCATCTACATGGTAAATGATTCAATGCAGATTTTCAGCAATGCTAATCAGTCACACTGTTATCCATTATCTGTTATCACTGGAACCACATTTGTTAACAACAGAGACAGATACACAAAAAGTTTCAGCACATTATCCGGAAAAGGTAAACCACCCAGTTTTTAGTTAACTCACTAAAACTAACTTCATGTCAATTCATGCAAAAACTGGTTGCTGCAAAAAGTTTGTCCTGATCAGGGCTGCTGAGAGCCGTTCCTTTCCAGTTACGTTGATCTCTGTCAGAGCTGACTAATGTGTCTTTCAATCAAAATCATTGGTGAAACGTCATCAGTTACACTTTAAACAGCATCCAACTGTAAATTGCCCAACTGTATTTGACCCCCCGCCCCTGCCCGTTACAGTTGGGAAGACAATAATTCAGTCCATTTGTGACATTTTGCTACTGAGCCAAATTTAGCTATTATTCATATTTCCCTTGACTTAAGTCTTAGTTACTGGAGCTGAGACAGGCCGTGCAGCTAAAAATCTGCCACGTTCATTAAGAAAAAAGAAAAAAAAAAAAGCGGAAAAAAACTCTGGAAGCAGATGATTCTGGCGGCGCGGCACTGGGGCATTATGGCAGACATCATTGCTTAGCATGCATTTCCTTTGCCGTGGTCTAATTCATTTCTCAGGCCTGTCGCCTCGCTTTTGTGGGGTTTTTGAGTCTCTTTTCTGTTCTTCGGAGAGGGGGGGGCACCCCCATGTGTGAGTGGCGATGCAGGCCCCCCGGGGGTCACGGGAAGGGGCCCTCTGTTTAAACACAGTTGTGCACTCCGCCGGCACAGAGCATTCCTCGGGGCGCAAACAGGTGGTAAATTAACCAGACGGTGACGGATTGCCACCCCGGAGAAAAAGAAATATGTTTTGTTTATTCAATTTTTGTTTTTCATCATTGCCGTAGCTACGGAGACGGAGGACATAAAGGGATTATATTCTCGCCTGACACCCTCCTCTGCACACACATACCCTCCCTTCTCCCTGCCACAGGGAGGACAATGAATCAAAGGGCCGCGTGTTTACCGACGCTCCGGGATGGTGCTCAAAGGCAGGGCCTCCCAGCCTAGCTGGCCACCTCTCTTCGCTCACCCGAGGGTAACAGGTCCCTGATCATTCACTCAGCTGATAACCAGAGGGGACAGGGGCCTCTGCACGGTAATTAAGCGAGCTCTAATTTCATTAGCCCTCGCCTGTTGGTGGCACGCAGTGTCAAGTCGCAGCACACCCAAAGAAGATAAACCCAGTGGGAAGTTTGGCTGTGAGAGGGAGGCTCGGTTGGCAGCCATTGTGCGAGTTGCAGGATCATCTCACACTTCCTCTCACAGTCTGCCTCACCAAACAGTGTGTGCTATTTTGTAATAGATTGCTTGACCCCGTGCTCCCGTTCCCTCTGTGCTGTCTATTTAGCTCAAACCAAGTGGCAGAAGGTGTGTGTGGATTTGTGTGTGTTTGAATACGTCGCAAAGACTGAAAACATACTTGAGAGAGAAAGAGAGAGAGGCAGACCCTGACAGAGAGACTGCGCCTGACAGAGTCTCCTCCAATGAGTCGAGCACAGCAGCTCTGGGGAGGAGAGCGCTATCTCCACTGGATTCTCACGCTGCGAAGTTGGATGGGGCTCTGGGAGCAGAACCCGGACAGCTCATGAGGTCGGAAACACATCCCGATTCTGCTGGAACTTTTTCTGTGGCTGCGAAGACAAATAGTGGCCCCTCCTTTCCTCCCCCTCCTCCTCCTCACACACCCTTTATGTGTCTGGATGAAGGAGAGGGCTGCGATGAATGGCGGGGCTGTGAGAGCTCCCTCTACTCAGCCCAACAAACCTTCTTTCTTCTGAAATTGTGTGCAATTTGCTCACACCATGCATCGACACACATACTTAAACACCCCACTCCTTCAGTTCTCTGCATTCTTGGCAGCGATATAAGACGGGCGATGAACACGGAAAGTGATCGTGTTAAGCCAGAAAGGCGACTATAAGGCCAACCTGCTTTAAAAACAGAGAAAGTAAACCCTATTTTGTTATTATTATAAAACTGCAGAGGTAACGCATTAGCTGACACAGCGTTAAATTGGGTATACAAATGAGCATTATATGGAATCTAATGAAGTCTTGTCCAGATTAGATTGTGTTTAGGTGCTAAAAAGCGTCCTTACTGGCACGGGAGAAGCTTGCACGGACATCGACCAAGAGGACAAGTGTACAAACTTTCCATACATCTCAGTAGCACTCTATAGTTAGTCATTTCTAAATCCAAGCTCCATCAATGTGATGACAATTTAGGGATTCCAATTCATGGTTTACTGTTTTATAATACAATTGATGTATGAAAAGCAGAATATAGTTGCTTGATGAACCACTCGCGGGCCTCTCTTTGAGAATCTGGAGCTTAGATGATATACTATGCATACCAAGCTAACCCTCCCTCCCAGGAAGAGTCCTTCACTTGAAGGACATATTAGCTCCAGCGTCTTCGCTGTTTGGCTCTTGCTGCTATCTTAGTGATGCAGTAATTACCTGCTTGGTTTGATGGAGAATCTACACAAGAAAGCGTCAGCGAGTGGAGCTCGAGTCACATCCTGGTATGAATTCACTTGCAAGTGGTGCACCAATAGTTACCAGGTTTGGCCTGATTTAGCCTGAGGACGTCCGTGTTTAGATGTTCAGATCTAACACCTGAAAGACCAATTGAAAAGCATTCGTTTCAGAAGTTATATTACTAGCAGATGTGGTGTTTTCCTATAAAACTTCTTTTTTGGCCAGTTATGTTTTGAAAAGAGAATTAGAGAACCCTATATCCTATTTCTTCTGGGTTAAAGAACCCAGCCTGGCCACCTAAAAGTAAAATGCCTCCGTGCCCTTTTATGCCGGTGCGTGCTTTCAGATGTTCTACATCAGAAAGCGTAGTGCAAAGGGAGTCAGGGAGTGCTGTGGAAACTGTTGCTGTAATAGGGAGTGTGCTCAGGGGCACGAAAAGGAAAGGTCCTAGGTCAGAGATGAAGGGAGGGGCCTGTGATATGCTGCAGATTACTGGGTTCAAACAGACATTTTTATTCACCCTTTCATGCAATGATATATAAACGCTGTTGAAATAGAAGGTGCTTGTCAATCATTCCCACTATTTTTCCACTTCACTAATTCATCTCAAGGCAAATGTGGTCATTTAAAATAATTTTGAAGGGCTCTATTTGCTGTAGTGTATACTTATAGAAGTCGATTTGATATATAATTATATAATTATAATTATATTATACAAGTTGACACTGTTACAATATGTTTTTCTGTCACTGGTATCCAGGGTTGTTTCCAGGACTTTTAAAATGGGGAGTGACTGAGAATGCACCAGAGGGGCCACAGGAAATCAGACTATTTAGTCAGAAATTTTTAATGTACTTCAACGTGGAAAACGTGTATACAAGTCACAATTTTCAAGTTATGCAGCCGTGCATCCTATTGCATATTTGTTATCAGGAAAGCAGACCTGCTTAACAATTTGAAAATAGCCTTGTTGATGGATACTTTATTGAAAAGTAGAAAAGAAGTATAAGATACAATCCTTTTTAAGTGCCCCAATAGTTCACTGTATACTAGTATATTGAAATATACTTAAAGTACCTTAAATGTACTCATGTAACATGACACTTTTTACAGTCTTCTTCAGGATATTATTGGGCTGCAATTATTGCGTATACATCTTTAATGTTTAATTGGTGTTGGGGATTATATGTTCAGTTAAATGGTGCACCCCATACCTCAGCTGTAGACACACCCCTGCTGGTTTGCATTGAATTTGGTAAAGAATTTGACATTTACCTGTAATTTTAGCCAGATATTTAGATTTTAACCAGTACAAGGGGTGCTGATATCCACACTATATTACTATATTATTATATGACTTGAATCACTTTTTCTTGTGGGTGACTTAACCTGTGCTTTTCTCTTAAACCAGCTGTTCAAGTGCACGTTCTTAAGGGTGACAAGGCGGGCGAGTGGTGGAAGTTCACGGTCAACATCATTTCTATCTACAAACAAGGTGAGCACCGCATTCGTCGTGGAGACCAGCTGCTGTGGGTGCGCGCCAAGGACGTGGCCTGCAAATGTCCCAAGATTAAGCCCGGAAGGAAGTACCTGCTCCTGGGTACAGACGACGACTCCCCTGGGCAGAGCGGCGTAGTTGCCGACAAGGGAAGCCTCCTCATCCCTTGGAAGGACCTGTGGGGCCGCAGGCTGAGGAAGTTCCAACAGCGCGACAAGAGGGGGAAGTGCTAAAAGTATCTGCAGAGGAGAGGGAAAAAAGAGTCAGAGGCAGAATTAGGCCTCTGATGGGATGAAATCAAGGACGAGGGATAAGGATGGATGAAAAAAAAAACTGGAAGAATTAAAAATAGAGAGACAGGTAATACGTAGGAGAAATGTGGAAATGACTGAGTGCTGCTGCTCTGAGCTGGAGCGAAGAGTTTAGTGTTTTCTTCTTTAGGAACAGTTGTGAAGGAGCTCATTCAACAGTCTGTCTTTCAGCGGTTGTTTTGTTGTATTATTGCAGAGTTTGCACCTAGTGTTACAGATATGTCTCACCCTGATCATTTTACCCACAATGCATTTTTATTAAAGCCCCTTGCTCGGTTTTTAAAGAGTGACACATCTTCTCTGTCACCCTGTTTGTGTCTTCAGAGGATCTTTTTCCACTGTGCTGTAAAAATCATTGTCTAGTTCAATGAAGACTTATAGCACGGCCGTAGTTTCTCTCCACAACCTGCCAAACGTTAGCAAAAAAGTTTCAGATACAAGTGAAAAAATGGTAATTGTTGTCTTATAGTGCCATTCTTGCTCATAGGCGAGTGTTACCTCAGTAAAACAAGAAAAAAAATGCCATTTTTCTGTACAATGATCTCACTACAAGCAAGCCTTTGCTCAGCGCTTATTGATATATCAACAGTATGTTGTGGTTGTGACCTCTGCAATGTAAAGTAACCATATTTGGATACATAGACATTATTTTTAGTAGACGATGCCGTTGCATCAAGTAGGTGTAGAGTAGATTTGTCAACCATGCACTTATTTTTACTAGTCAGACGTTTAAGAACATATAAAATATGTTCCAACATTTTTAGAGTGCTGTCCAAAAAAGGGAAAAAAACAAGCCTTTACCATTTAATAGAATGTATAGCTAGTAGAAACCCCGCTTGCCTCACTCATGACTCCATAGGCTGATGTTTCTGGTGGACTGTAACAACCCTGTATAAATCACAACTACAGTGGAGTCAGAATGTAGTTTTTTTTTTTCTTTAATAAAGGACTAATTGTAAGTTGGACTTCCCAAGCATTTCCCAGTGGGAGAACTGATGAAGTGAACTATTTCACCTCATTAAATAAAGGGGGGGGGGGGGGGGGGGGGGAGAGAGAGAGAGAGAGAATATCGACCTATCAAGCAAACCTCATACCACTGACAAACTGCATGCTCACTATTTACTGTAGCTGACTGGCTAATGATGATTGTGAATTATGTACACATTTACTTTGTACACAATATTCAATGTTGTGGGAAAATAACCTGTGGAGTGATAAAAAAAAATATCACAGATGTTTATTTAGCACACTGTGTAAAATATTCTTCACCTCAAAACGACTTTCTGAGGACTGAATTTCATCGTTAAGACTTGGTACTGGACAAAAAGGCATGACCGATTGTCTACATGTTATATAGCTGTATAGTATTACTTTTTTGTTGTTGTTAAAACATTAACTAGATCTATCCATGTGAAATTAACCAGAGTTTTTCTTTTTTAAATACTAGAGGCTTAATAAAAGAAAAAGACAAACAAATGAATGTCAGACAAATTTCTCATGTTGTGCACCCAGGGGATCACACATACTCTCTCTCACACACAATCACACACACACACATACACTGAGAGAAACTTGGACTGAATTTACACACACGCGCGCACACAAGCAACACCCAAATACACACATGTACACTTTGACGTAAATACACGGGTACACCTCAGTACTCTGTGCATCATACTGTATGTATTTGTTGATTACAAAGTTTTTACAAAGTCTTCGCTCACTCAGCTGTACCGACATTTTTCAACCTGCAGGCATCTGCAGAAAGGTACGGCCCGCCAGACTTTTGTTCTCCATGGATATTATATCAGAATAATTATCTGCTCATGTTAATACATTGGCTTGTAAATGTTGTTTAGCAGTGTCCATTGCAAATGGTTGTGTAATGTCTTGTAATACTAATATATTATGTTTATCGAAAATGAATATATTTAATGACACATGACAAAAAAAAATGTGGCTTTTGTGGTGTTTTGCTGTCGATCTTTTATTTTTTACTTTTACATTGGATTTTAGATGGCTGTAATGAAAATGATTGATGCGTGTTTGGCTATTGAACAGCTTAACAGACCTGAAATTTAATTTGAAATAAAGCTGTGCAAAAAAAAAAAGAAAAGAAAAAGAAAAGAAAGAAAAACAAACAAATGAGGATCTGTTGCTGAAATTGCATGTTTAGCTCCTATTTCCTCTTATGATCAAAAAGCTTCTTTTGCTATCATGACACAACAACACAGTTCCTACTATTTGCTTCAAGTTTCAGCTGCAACTGGAAACCACTTTGTAACATGAATTTTGCATTGCAAGACATAAGAAGCAAAGATCAAACACAATAAAATGTTCCTGAAAGTCCTGCCAAATTTTCCATTCTGGTCACACTCTAGATTACAGCCTCCCAAAAGTATAATTTGGGTATGAGAGCTCATGCAAATACTTATTTGGTAGTTACACGCTAAGTACAGGAAAAGAGTTCAGGAGGAATAAGAATAAGTGGATTTGACACACAGTAAAGTGGTAAACACACAGATTTGCCTTTAATGCAGCAGGTAGTTAAAAAGGGTTACATTTTAAATAATGACAAAATACTGATGTAGACATTGCAGCTGTCAGATCCAATACCAGATGCTCGCATCAATGTTGAGTTTAAAGCTTTTAGATCTTGACATATCGTTGCAATAAAAAAGCTGCACATTTATTGAGATTTATTGCACAATATACAGAATAAAGAGTATAAAAAGCCATCAATTTAACAAATTACACTCATGTGCAAAAGTCTCAACTCACCCCTTTATTCTTTATACTTTGCTTCCAAAGAGCCGGACTTACTTGTAATTTTTTAAAGTGGTCTTGACCAGAAGTTTTCTTGACTATCTGAAGGTCTTTCAAAGTTTATCTTTACCTAACCATTTGAAGACAAACTGGCCTTTTTTATTTATTTATTAATTTTTGTTGTTAAGCCACTTAACACTGACCTGTGGATCATTGTAGCATAAAAATAACGGGTTCTAATTCAAGGAATGAACCAGTGTCGTGTCTGCTGTGTTTTCATCAATGTGTGGAGATGTCTCCAAACAAAAAACAAAAAAAACACCTATTTCCCATTTTCCTAGCTAAATATAGAGAAATGAAGGGGTGGCTCAAGACTTTTGCACAGTATTGTATAGGAACTGTGCATAAGAGCCATGAAGATGTTTCTTTTTGGTGCCATTACACTTAAACTGTAGGGACAAACGTGTTAGGTTACATATCTTAAATTTATCATTTATATGTTTCATTCCTATGTCCCCAGGTGTATAAAATTAAGCACCTCTGCTTTAGTTCTATTATTGCAAAGCATAAAGTGTATAAAACATGGACATAGCTTCTGGTTCAGATAAATGAAACCGGCCTGGAAGTGCCAAAAACCAGGCTACCAGATAGCAGCTGTGGTTGCAAAAACTCTTCCAGTCCTATAGCAGTTTTCTGTTTTGTTATAACATGTTTGATTATATGTGGTATCAAACTGAACAGCAAACCAGTTGGTAATCACAAATACTTTGCTGTTTCATAACCAGACTCACACATCCAGGGTTTTGTTGCAGTTATGTTGGAGGAAACTCTCATGTCGAGGGTTCAAAATGCAACTTAAGAAAACTAGTGGGTGATGTCATAGCAGCTACGTGCATCTTTTATACTGTCTCTGTTGCAAAGCATTTAGGACCCAAAGCAACTCAGCCACAAAGTGTCGGACCGTGTAACGTTACAGAAGCATTTAGTGCGTAAAATTACAGAGTTCCACATCTTTAACATCATTAACATCAGTACAAAAACTGTGTGCCAAGAGCTTCATGCATGGATTTCCATGGCTGAGCAGCTCATGTAGGTGTAAAGTGTAGGTGGCAGTACTTTTGTCCATATTGTGTACAAATTACTATCATATTTTCTCTGCTACAAAGCAACTGAGTGGAGCCAAGGAGCATTTCTATGCTGTACAGAAAAGTAAGCACTTACAAATTATAGTGTCTCGTTTTTGTTGAAGTATATTCCCGTTGTCAAAGATTACATTACATTTACATAATTAAAGTATCTGAAAAACGATCGCGTTGCTACGTTGTTTTAAATCTACAGGATTTGGTTCGTTTTTCCGAAGACGTGACTTCTTTAAACTGAGGTGTCAGTGTGACAGAAAAATGTGAAGCCAATAGTAAAGCATTAGCAGCAAATAAATGAAAACATCGGCCGCTGCCAAAGAACTTGAACCGTGTCCTGCAGCGCAGATCATTTGTGTTGGATCCTGTGCCTCGATAGACTTCACAGACAATAACGACTGGCTGTAAGATTCTGCAGGCAAATTACTAAAAAAGGGTGATATCACCAACGTGTCTAATCCAAACCGCAGATGTTATTGTTGTAGCTGGGAGGTTTTGGATTCGGTGGAAACCCTTAACTTATTCCTACGGGAGCTTTTTTTACACAAAAGCACACTATTCTGAACCTGGTCCAAATGAGAGTCCATCTGTCTTGGCTCATGAAGGGGTATTGATATACTGTTCCTCCAATGCCCAGTGCAAAACACTCCGAAGGGGCCAACCAATTATACAACGAGTGCTGAAAGCTTAAGCTGTGTTCTCCATTAATATAAGGCCACCAGGATCACTAGAAACAGAATCACTCCAACGGTAAAAAGAGGAGAGAAGAGCAAGATATGAGGAGCTCAGTGGATAAATGCATCGTCAAAGTCTATTAGGTTTAGGTCATAAAGGCCTGAAAACACCAACAATCTCACTCCACCAACAGACTCTTTCGGAGTCCGAGCGTTGCACAAGAGAGAGACCGCTGGACTGTAGTTTTTCTCATGATTTGGGCGGGATGGGAGAGCTGAAAAGAGATCTGGGCGTGTGTGAACTTCCCTCTCAGTATGCACAAAGATGAGGCTGGAACAACAAACACACAGACACAATATGACGATAGTTTTGTGTGTGGAAGTTACCCAAAGTCGACCTAACGGCGGGGTCGTGTTTTTCACAGCAGCAGCAACTTGGAACTTTCCACACAGACGAATCCCTCAGCCATTGTCCTCCTCGGAAAACAAAGCCAAGCAGGGTGTTTCTGATAGCTCAACAGGCTTAGGTTGTAGCTTTGGTGGCAGGGTGGCCCGCTGGCCTTCGGTTATGTGCTGTGCAGGAAATGGAAACAGCAAGTGGCTAAAAAGTCCCATGACGAGCAGTATATCCTATATGTCTGCTGATGACAACAGGATGGAAAAGACCCTGATTTCTTTATCAGACCGAGCCCATAAAAACAACCAGACGGTTTGAATTTATTGCCTTTCCGTATTGTTCCTTGCCCCCTTGTTTTTCCCCGAAAGGTAACCAGCTGCCATTATGAGACCACTGTGGCTGTCTGCAATGTTGAAACAACATCACATCAGGGGCTATGTAACTTCCACATATTTTAAAAGTCTACAGAGACACAGCGTGCTCCAAGGTCCTTAAACCCAAGTGGCCTCAAAGTAGTCCAACACTTTGGGGAAAAAATAGTAAAAGGAAAGGTCCTGCTAACTGGTTGTGCAAGAGCCCACGCTATGAAGTTTGTATGAGCTTTTTCAGCACGAGTTTGGAATAAATCCATACACTGAGAAATCGATGAAACACCCAAAAGCTCTTAAAAATTCATTCTGATAAAATGACCACAATATTGGAGCAGGAAGCACCTTGTTCCCGTGCATAGACCCTCACCAACAGGTTTAAATCAGCAGTCAATAGAAAATGAACAAAGAAACCCATCTAATAACAACCTTATTACAATGTAATTACAGTGTATTTCCAAGTCATCCTCCAGCTTCATTGTTAATATTTTGTTTTTACTGTTTTTGTTCTTTTTAAATGCACTTTAAGAAGTTTGCAGCAAAAACAAGCACAGAGCACAGTCGTTGTGAAAGGCTACGTGAAAAAGTAGGTGTAAAATTTTTTTTGATAACACGTTTATTTTTTTTCCCCCTCCCAGATTTTCAAGAACACATTCATGAAAATTGCTCATGTATTCAAGTTGTTATGTATTTAAATGTTATAACTGTTACAGTAATGCACAAAACAAAGTCATAATAAAACAAACCAACTATATTCCCAAAGTATCCCTCAGCAAAATGTC
>NW_005187482.1:1082838-1111432 GCF_000239375.1 Pundamilia nyererei | reverse complement strand
AAGTCAAAGTCGAATGGATTATTAACATGAAGTCTATCGCATTAAGAGACAGAATGACGCGCATGCATTTAAACGCATGCAAACCAAAAACATAACGATTAATACTTTAAAGATGTTTCACAGGACAACCTTAATGAGCTTTGTTTTGCATCATCTCACAACTCCAAACAACTTCAAATATTTAAATCCATCAATTCTAATCAGTATTCACCGACGACCTCTGCACCTCCAGGAAAATCACTAGTAGTAGTTCAAGAAGGGCTCTGCGAGTAGCACCATATTTAATTTTAGTCAAAGAGCCTCCATCATTTTATCAAGTCAGGAAAGATTTTTCCTGATTTTATGCATGAGATTTCTGCAGGCTCACTCTGAGATTGGAAACTACATGTAATCACAGTCTTTTGTTTTTCTGAAACCCACTTGGCCTCCTGCTCCTTCTTCTTAACCCTCTGTAAAAACCGGAGCTGCACCGCAGATGCTGTTTTGTTTGCTCCTAAGCACCCGACTAAACAGAGAACAAAACAACACTGTGTTTTCTCAGCTGACTAAATGCATTTCCAACCTCTGTTTGCTTTGCTTCTCATAAGGATGGGAGGAATAATGAAAAAAAAAAAAAAGCAGAGCAAATTTCAACTCGCAATTATGCAAATGTGCATGAAGATTGACAGAACATGACAACTCGGGAATTTGGATTGACAGTTTATCTTCAGGCAGGTGGTGTTTGGTATTTTTCAATTCATTTCGCTTTTATTTACATGGCGCCAGCTGACAACAGCAGTCATCTAAAGGAGTTTTATATTGTTAGATAAAGACAAAATTAGGTTCTCTAATAGCTCCTCTCCTTTGTTTCTTTTAGTGGTGTTTTGCATCCATCGATGGCCGCTCTTTTGATTCCCAGTGGTCAGGGTTCAGCAAAATGGATAATTAAGAGACAAACAATGATGCACCTTTGGAGACAGAAGGAAATCCTCTATATCGGCCCGCCATGTGATCAGTGTGATACGTATGCGAACACACGTGCACAGACACACAATGCTTTACATCCCCTGCTTTTGACACCAACACCTTTAAGGCCCTCCCCACCCGGCCATTCACTCATTCACTCTTTCCCAAAACTGCGTCTCCTTTTCTGCCTTTTCTTCCTATGCACATAGTTCAAAAGCTGTATTTCTGGCTTACTAGATTGGAGCACAAAGGCTCTTCTTATACATCCCGGAGAAGCCCCACTAGAGAGGCCTCGATCCCATCCCGGTTAGAAGAGCACGCACAGAAAGAGTTAGCTCTCCTTTTCCCCTCATTAACATTCCCATACAAGATTAAGCCACTTGGCTTTTGGATGGTGTGTGCTATATTTTTCACCCATGCAACCCCTCCCTCCCCCCTCCCCACCCTCTCTGCATTCTCGTGATTCAACTTAAATGATCGGTAAGACAATCAGCTCATAAACTAGCCCTGCTTAATGTCTATTCATTTACGCTGCCGGATCCAGGGGATGCCAGAGTGGATAGATCTCTGTGGAGTTGGTGCCATGAGGAGAGTCCTTCAGTTGCCTTGGAGTGGCACCCCATCCAAAGGGACACCAGACACAGTTTACCAGAAACTACAAGCAATTTATACATTTTTGTAGTTTCAAATTAAATGCCAAAGTAGAAACTTTTTTGGCTTTTTTTCCGAGATAACTGAGCAATTTATTCCTACATAATTTCAACTTATTAGTTAAAAAATGAGTTTTCATTTAGTTTCGTGACAGAATCTGCCAGTTCTGTGAGTCTTGTTGTCTACTGTCTACTCCCGTGAAGCTGAATAAAGATGCAGATGATGTAGTTAATGCTCAGCTTGTGTAGTTTAGTCACAAATTCAATAAATTATACTACCAAGGCTACTGGCGTGTTACAGATATATTGCATCAATGTGTAGAATCTGGAAAAAACTGACTTGGCTCAATCCCCTTTTCCTCCATCCCTTCCTTTCTTATCTGTATACACTCATATCTAAAAGTGCTGGCTTGGACCAGAAATACTCATTGACTAAACAAAGTGCAGAGTGACTTCAGGGTCTGGGATCTTCAAATAAACCCTGCCTGGGTGTCATGGTGACCAGGAAGTGGAATTAACTGTTATATTAGCTGACCTTCATCTTGTTGTTTGTCCCAACCTGCCTGGCTGGGCCCCGGGCTGGCGCGTAACCACGGTCTCCGGGCCCAACAATGCGGGCATTTCCCTCGGCGAAGAAACACAGGCTTCGGGGGTTTACTGAGCAAACAAGATGAGCCCTGCCAAACACTTCTCGCTCCCACATTTCACAATCGCTTTCTATATCACCATTTCTCCTTCTTTTGCTCTGGCCCATCCGTGGAGATCTGAGAGGCTAGCAGACAGTTCTGGGTCGAGTGTGAGGCTGAAACGTACGCAGACCTATGGTGAGATTTAGTTTTAGGAAAAGCACGCAAGGCGGTCGGTAACTATCTGCAAATGCCACGCTTTAGTTTCCAGAGCGGCTGCGAGGTTAATGTGAAACAATTTCTCAAAACCTTCCCCCTTTTCTAGTGTGCAGTCTGATAACTTGTATTCAATCAGTGGTCAGAACAGGAAGTAGAATATTCACACTTTTTAGAACCTACTAGACTTAGAACTGCACGATGAGGGCTCCTCAGTTCATCTTCTGTCTGAAACAGGCTGCCTTTCCCTTTAAGGCCACCCTCACCTTCTCCTGATTGGCTGTTCCATTTTAAGAATATCCTCTGACATCACACAGAGCAAAGAGTAGAAAAAATCAGAGCATGTACAGCAATTTGTAAATTGGGCTTGCACACCTCATTATTATTATTATTCACTTTGCCCATGTTTAATATGAACATCCACAACTGTAACAGTAAATGACAGAAAATAAGAAAAAGCATTTTAAAAAACAGCATCTTGTAAGAATAGTTATTAAATAACATTGGTATTGGTCAAGTGCAACTTTTACCAGTTTTCCTACATCTGCATGCTTCTGTTTAAACCAAAATTTTATTTATATCACACTTTTCATTCCAAATAAAGCACGATGTGCTGCTTGAAACGTGAGCTACAGAGACTGCAACAACATATGGATAAAGTGAAACTAAATCAGTTGAGTGAATAAAATAATCAAGAACAACAATCACAGAAAAAAACAACAACAATGCGCCAAAAGAAAAGTAAAAAAAAAAATAGATAAGATAAAACCAGCAGCAGTAAAATGATAAGAACCATAAACTAAAACTAATAAAAGAAGTATGAATGAAATGAAATAACATTTAAGATCAAAGACAACCAAAAAATTAGAAAAAATAAGAAAATCCTCCAAATTAAAATAGATTTTAAAAAAAAGGAGAAGCCAAATAAAACCATGATTAAGATTGGGAACAAGATTAGTGAAAGACAACTTAAAAAGAACGTCTTTGGTTTGGTTTCAACACTAATCATATTGGAGCACATCAAATATGACGTGGTGTGACGGCTTCAGCAGCACTGAGATCGTCACCTGTTTCAGATAACCTGAGCTGCTTCATAGTTTACATACGAGTCCTGTGATCTTTAAAAATAGCTAAAATGTTTAAATCAATTCTAAATCTAACTGGAAGCCAGTGTGGAGCTGTGGTGTGCAACACAGAATCAAACTCTGGTCAAGAGGAAGGACAGGTGAGATTGATTTATCCACACAGATTACAGGATTAAAGAAGATGTAAAGTTGGATCATAACAATTAACTTAATACGCTCCATGATGTGTGATCTGAGAATCCCAACATCCAATGTCCATATATCCATACATACATCCTGCTATGCGAGCTCCACGAGGAGTCTATGGGCTCCTTTTGTTAAGATGAAAATCTCATTCTTTCTGTCCGGTTTGCATCTCTAAAGGAATCATAAAAAGCATGACAGGATAAATAAATAACAAAAATAAATGAATTCTGATAAAACTTTGTAGCGGTGCAGCGTGGGGTCATATACTGTACATATACTATTGTATAATAAGCTCATGTTATTTATTACCAATTACCTACTGCCACATAATCTGATTTTTACTGCACTACACTCGATTTAAGTACGTTTAAAAAGAACAAAGAAAAGAAAATGAATATAGACAAAACACAATACAGTTCCCTTAAGAGTAAATCCCGCCTTGGCGATGGTTTGCTCTCTCAGAGGGCTTCTTGTTTTCATTTTCCTCGTATTAATTACGTCACTGATCTTGTTTCAGTGCATTTACAGGAATTTTTCATGTCTGTAAGTACAAGCACACAAGAGGCCCCAGAACGGCGAGACGAGCCAAGCTGTCATTCTGTAACCGCTGCATTGTAGCTAATGCTTATCTTTGTGGTGTAGAGAGATCAGTCGGAAGTTTAAATACTGTGACATGAAAATAGTTAAAGTGAACTTTAGAATCAGTAATTTTATCAAACTCACACACAAGCATATTTTCCAAATTTGTGTGCGAGTATTGGATTTTGGCTTTACAATAAATCCTATTTAATGAAACTGTCTTCATGTACTGTGACTAAAAAGCATTGATTTTTTCTTTTTTTTCCCAACAAGCTGTGTGTTTAAGAGGTTTGCGTCTGCTTAAGCCATTAGTCAGACTGTTGTTCCATCCTGCTGAAGCGGACATAAAAGCAGAGCAAAAGGAAAGTGGTCCTGTGCTGCTAGTAAATCAGGCTCCTCACTAGCTCAGATTAACACAGGGAGGCATCAAACAGTCAGGAAGCAGCAGAACCACTGCACAGCGAAGCAGTGGACAGTGCAAGAGACAATTACTTGTGCACTTTCCTGTATTTCCTGTGAGGTCTAAAACAAGCACTGAATTTGTCTCAGAGGAAGACAAATATATGTCAACAGGAATTTAAAAATGTACACATTGGTAATAAAAGATATTATTTCTGAGATTTAGGCCTAACACTACATTCTCCTTCAAAAGTATCAAATAGTGGGTGCAGAGTGTCAAAAATACCACAAATATCAATGCTCGGGATTAAAGAGAGAGAGAAAAAAGAAACAGCCCCTCCTCTCTACATGTGAGGCCTGATGCTGCTGTTGCGGATGCGATGTGTGTTTGTGTGTTAATGTCTACCTGTGCGTGTTTCACAGTGGGTGGTTGGATTCAATTTTTGCTGCTGCATCAAAGTGGTGTGGCCATCAAAAGCCCAGCATCAACCCAGGGATCAAACACGCCTCAGTCACCCTAATCATCAGGAGGGTCACAGGAGGGAGACCCGGAGGCCAGGAGCCAGGAGGAAATCCATTTTCAGATACCTGCACGCACAGACATTCACCTTCAGGATGGCGACCTTGGGTTTATGGCTTTGAGATTTTTGTTAGGACATTTTGTACGATTATCAGCAGTTGCTAAAGTGTCCAAATGGCTTTGATTACCTGTTGCCGTGTCCTACAAATTTGTTTAAAAGCTCAAATGCTATAAAAATGCTACATGTAAATACCTTGTTCAAAACAAACTGGTGCACAAATTAAAAATTTTCATAAAAATGATCACCCTGCTCTGTGTCCCCTGTGTGTGATAATGTGTGGGGGCTGAGCTGGTCCTCTGTGGGGAAAACATTTGAAGAATTACTGCACTGAACAGAAAAACAGATCCATTTCCTGCTTCCATTTTCAGGAAGCTGATCAAACACACATCCGAGAGATGACATAGCTCTTGAGGCAGATTTATGCCTTTAACGTTCTTCGTTCATCACTGTTTTAATATGTTATGCTCTTCTGATTCAGCGTGTCTCATGTAAGCAGTTAAAAAATGTTAAAAACAAAAATTAAAACATTTTGGGCTGGTTTTTAAATCGTTATTGCCGCTGCCGTCAGTTATGTGTGAATTTTTAAGGCAAGTTGAGTCAGTTTGTAAAACTGGAAATATTGCTGCATAATTTATTCACTGGTGTTACAGGTTGGACAGTGATCTCTGGGACATGTGTTGTAGTAGTGTTAAAATTGAAAGCATAGAATAGCTTGTGTTGGCTTGTTGTAAAAATCCCTTTGAGTGCTCAGAGTAGAAAAGCTCAGTCCATTTACAGCACCCAGCTGCGAATGTGTGAACTGTTAGGATCATAAATAGGAAGCAAATGATGGCTTTAGCAACCTTTGAAGCCTTGATGTTAACATTTTGCTAGAAAAAAAGTCTCCATGTTTGACCTCATGTGGACTCCTTGACTGCTTCGTTTGGACCATGTGCCATTAGATATGCAATGAATCGTGACATAGGATAGACCGCAAAGGATCCACCTAATACATCCCTCATATCCGGAATAAGAAGTACATTAGTGTGCCAAATTTGGAGGAGGCTTACTCTCCATCCATTTTCTTCCGCTTATCCATTTCAGGGTCGCGAGGGGGGGCTGTATCTTAGGTTGAGAGGCAGGGTACACCCTGGACAGGTTGCCAGTCTGTCACCGGGCAAACACATAGACACAGACAACCATCCATCCATCCATTCATTCGCTTCCGCTTGTCCTTTTCGGGGTCGCGGGGGGGCGCTGGAGCCTATCCCAGCTGTCATAGGGCGAGAGGCGGGGTACACCCTGGACAGGTTGCCAGTCTGTCACCGGGCAAACACATAGACACAGACAACCATTCAGTTTCTAATTCACCTATCCCCACTAACTGCATGTCTTTGGGCAGTGGGAGGAAGCTGGAGTACCCGGAGAGAACCCAGACAAACACACAGAAAGACCGCGACCTGATGGTGGAATTGACCACAGGACCTTCCCACTTTAAGGCAGCAGTGCTAACCACTGTTCCACCATGCCACAGTGCTGTCCTGCAGGAGGCTTTGTTAAATTAAATACGGAGAGCCTTCATTGCCTCGCTGTGGGCTAATAAGCCTAGAAATGCAGCCTTCAAAGGATGCAGGCCCTGTATGTCGACACACCTTAAGTTATCGGCTAATGCTAGCAAGCTAACTGCTAATTAGCGATAAACAACATAATAATCTCACTCATCAAAGTGGAACAGAAACTTTTTGGGTGAGCTGTACTACACAGAAGACCATTTATTGGTCAGACAAGTCCACTGAAATGCTCCAGAAAGCATCAACAACACAAAAGAAAAGAAACTCTTGTGAGGTTCAATGCTGTGACTCAGATTAGGGGAGGTGCCTGTGTTGCCACATCTGCAAATACACTTTCTATAGTGAACAAAATTCATTTTTCAACAGGTTGTAAATATGTTTTTAATTGTGTAAAGTTGGACTTTTTAATATGGGACTCTGTGGAGACTCACTCATTTTTGAAATAGCCTCAAGTAACCAGTCCAGAAAGTGTCGTTTTTCTGGCACTTTATTTTTCAGCACCACAGATTGCCAGGACTCCTGAGCTCCAGCACAGTTAACACAGAGGCTGGAAAACCCACTCCTCGAGTCACAATGTTTAATATGCAATAAGTGGTTTGTCAAGATAAGTAGAAAAAACTAATTTGTATGATCTTTGCTAACCAGAGACTAACATCATCTATCCCTTAAAAATACCCCTGTGACCAGGGTGGAGCTTTTGAGTCCCACTTTCTCCTCATCCAATCATGATTAAGATTCCTGAACGATGCATGCTGTCTGCTACCATCTGGGGGAACGGTTAAATTCTCTATGACCAAACAGAGTCTGGATTACACCTGTGTGAGAAATGATAAAACATCTCTCTACCTCTTTCTTTTTAAACACAAAAGACAACAACATGAAAAAAACATCAACACAGGGCTATCACGACTAATCTGATGCTTGTATGTGCACAGACAAGATAACCAGCCCTACAAGAAAAAATATATCAACCTGTTCCAGATTTGTTTTTCTCGAGGAAACAAGAACTCCACGGTTAGACCATAATTAACAGCTAAGCCTTTCACATGTGGTGGGGAAAAACGTTGATAAACCAAGTACTTCTAATCACACGAACACATTATCAGAGTGTGACAGCGCATCTCAATGCACTTTCATCCTGTAAGCAGTGGTGTGAATCTTATTGGGCCTTAACAAGCAGTGTCTAGACACATGTCCCAGAGATTACCTGAACTTAATGAATTAATTGTTAGTAATTGAAGAACGGGTGTTGAACAAACACTGAAGGTGCAGCGTGTAATGAAGATGTAATTTCACGTCATCAACTTTGGACTTTAAGTAAAAGCTATGGCTGTAGTTTAAGGATTGACTGGTTGATCTTTTGTTTGATAGGAGTGGATCAATATCCAAATACTGAAAGTATTGATAACAACTCTGATATTGGTATTTGATCGATACTAGCGTGACAAGATCAATTTTTACATTTGTTTATCTCCTGTAAGATCAGTACATCGTACGTTGTTCAGTACCACATCTGTGCAAACACCACTCCTCTTCAATAGATTTGACTCTGCAGTCACAACTACGCCCACTCCTGCTCCTCCGTCTTCTTCCCCCAGTTCTCCTGAACATGTGGACATCTTCACTGCAACTCCATCTTCTCCTCCAAAAGTGTGCTTTTCAACCACAGCTCGCCTTTTCCCTTCCATGTCTAATGTGGCAGCTACTTCCCCTCTCACACGTCTTCCTCCAGCCTTGTCTGTCACAGAGGCAAAGGTGAGAGCGGGTAAGACTATGCTCTGGGAAAGCTCCTGGTCCAGACGATGTGTGTCCAAGGTCTGGCACTGTGAAAAACATCCTGCATTGTGACCCACAACACAAGCAGTCAGGATTTTTAATTCTAGCAGATGAACCAAGTCAGACATATGATTTCCCTCCGGAAAATACTAATGCTGCATATCGTATCGACACCAAAATTTGCAGTATTGCACAGCACCAGTGGGTGATGTGCTGACATGACTGTTTGCCACTTTCCTAATGAGAAACGTGTGACATCAGCAGCCTTTCAAGACTGATCCACAGTTTCTGGCGGTGAGAGGAACCCACTCCCTCACGTTTTTGCAGCTGTGGTATCGTCAAAACCGAATGGCAACTACTAGCTTAATTAATGTTTATATTTATTGAACTTTTACTCAGAGCTGACTCCAAACTAATTGACACCATGTCAAATATGCCGCCAGTGTGGCTGCATTTTTACTCAAAGGAACAGCCCAAAAAAAAAAGAAAGAAAGAAAACATTGTTGAATGCAAACAGCTCAACTTCTAACATGGCATAACCTGTAAAAGCAGTAACCTAATTTGTCTCTGTTTGGTTGTTCCACCAGCTTTCATGTTTAAAGCCCCAGGCTTTGAATGTGAACGTATGGACATTGGCCTATGTTAACATGTTTGGCCTATTTATCATTTTTATAATGCACCACAGGCACAGCTTCACCAGCTACACCTTCTTATCAGGTTCCTGCACAGATCAAGGGTAGTGCGAAGCCACCTCTCCAACAACACAGAAAGTCTATAGTTAGGAGTTAAGTTCAAAATAATGACACTGAATTATTTATTATGCTACAAAGACAAGTTTTCACTGTAGCAGATTTAACTCATCTAGAGATCAGGTGCGTTCCCCTCCCACCCGCAACTAATACACTGATTCAAAATAAGCTACAACTGTCCAAAATTTGCTTTGGTTGACTACAGCTCTACTTTAAACACACTAATAGCCGTCAAAGCCTTGGAAGTTGGATAGAAATTTCATCTTGGCCAGATCTGACTCACATTTTGTTTTCCTATTTTGTTCCTCATCTCATTTTCTGATTCATCTGTACCTCTGTTTTTGTTATTAAGCACTCATCAGAGAGGTCTCGCTGACCTCTTATGCTTGTTTTTCCTCATGCGGGGAGCCTCCGCTACTGTCAGCAGCAAACCTTTTTTGACTTGGACAAACCCTCTCTGACACTAATATGGCCCCCAAACAGTCACTCTCTGGGGTTTACAAGAGGATACATGTGACCGCTCAGCTCTGATCCAGACAGAACTCGAGGATGTTATACACAAGAAAAGGAAGAGGGTGGCGTCGCATTATCTGCGCGCTCTGGCCTGCGCCAGTCTTCCGGTTTGGACTGGAACTGGTGACAGACGCATTCCCCTTCAGTTTCACATGGAGGTTTCTCACAGCATCAGCACTCGAGATTGCGGCTCACGTGTCTGGACAGCACGGTAAACTTTCATTGGGGTGGCCAGTCACGAGATCTTGTTTAGTGTTGCTCTTTTATTGTGTCTGAAGCAATTAGGGCAGCGTCAGTTTTTGTGAAGTTAGTGAGCATTGTTCATCTTGTTTGAGATTTACAAGGTGACCATTAACACTTATTTCTTGTAATTCTGGGTCTATTAAAGAAAAATGGCTAATAAATAGAACGAACGTGGCTAAGTGAGACACAGTGAATGTATGAGTTCATGCAGAAAACAGTAAGCTACGAAAGAAATTTAAAGCCTTCAGGTAGTTCTCTTGATCCTGTAGCCTGTTGCTAGTAGGCCTACCTTGACTTGTTTGGCCTTAACAACCACAGAAACAATCCTACCCATCGAGTGTGTGTGTGTGTGTGTGTGTGTGTGTGTGTGTGTGTGTGTGTGTGTGTGTGTGTGTGTGTGTGACACAGCTTGAACACATTGGAAGATGGAACTCATTATCCACTTTAAATAAGATGTCAGATTGGAGAGGTCAAGATTGCATCAATAACATGCAAAACTACAGCCACTAAAGTCCTGTACGTGACTTTTACTGGGGCAGGCGAATCATATGGAAAAGATAGATGTAAGCCCCAAATCTTTTTTTTATTAGACTACTTCACCTTGCGTGCCGCATCACTGAGGGAGAGAGTGGAAACAGCCTCTGTGCAGACTCAACAAGCTAAAAATGTGTGTGTGTGTGTCACAGAGAGCATTCCTGTCTGTCCAGCATTTCTGCGTCCAGCATGTGTGTGAAGCTTGACGAGGTTCCCCTCTCTTCTCTCCGGGGGAGCTGTTGTGAAAAACTCAATGGACGTCTCTCTTCCCAGCATCTGGCTCTTAGAAGTGTCTGCGAACACATGGGCCCATTAGTTCCACCTCCGGGTGGACTCCTGCCCGATCCACACTGATGTGATCTCACAGGAACCTGGGCCAGCCCTCCCTGGAGACCCATAACCACCCAAAGGCACAAGAACAAATAGCATAGCACTTATGCACACTCCTTTATGGCAGGTGATTCCTTGCCCTGTTTCCAGAGCATGCAGGAACTTCAAAGTATCACATTCACGCCATTGTTCTCACCCTTGGCTTCCTCATCTCCAACCTGCCACATAGTTGGATTTTTGGCTGGGACCAGAGTCAGGCATATGCAGGGGAGGTCACAGGGGAGGGCCTGCCGGTCTGCTTTGAAGCTACAGAAAAGGGGGCTTGGGCCCATACACTGTAGAAAATAAATTAAGTTACAGCCTAACAATCTTCTTTTTTAACTTTTAAACTGAAATTAAGTCCATCAATATTACTTTTTTACTTTTTTCTACTGCATGTCATTAATTTTTGTTTACTTTAGTAGTAGTTTTTTGGTTCTCTTCCTTCCTTCTCCAACTAATCACGGTAGACAGCTGCCTCTCCCTTCTAGTCGCCAAGTTGCTCATAGGGATCATCTTATTGTTAGCATTTATTGTCTAATATTTCCATATTACGTGGCTCGAGCTGACTGCACTCAGGATTCAGTGCTTTAAGGGTGTACAAGACATGGAATTAAAGAACACTGCCAGGAACATGAAGCAGCATTTTTGAGCTGTTGTAAAGCGATATAATACTGTTGATACATGTTTGTTATTAGCTGTTTACTGCATTTTTATATTTGTTGGAGTTTTCTTAAGCTGTAGAGCATTTAGACCTCTTAGGGCAACCACAGTAGTTTCATTTACCCTGCATGAATGGCCAGAAATGAAAGTGTACAGACTTTTTTATGTAGTGCGGTACCAACTCTTTGTCTTAACTATATAGTATGTATTCTTCCCAGAAATGCCCACTTTGACTCCATTCATTTTCACCTCCTCCGTGGTTGGTTTCCTCAGCCTTAAGTTCTGCAAATGTGTTGGTTTCATCTCTATCTCTGCCTTTGTCTGTGTGCCAAACATTAGGTGTTTATCCTCCATGTTAAACTTTCCATGAGTGCACTCGTGGTTTTCATCGTTGCCTGCACCTTGTGGTTTTGTCTCCCTGATCGAATTGATATCCTGTGCACTGAACTCTGCCATCCTCTCCTAACAAAAGAGTGTGTGAACTTCTACCTGGTCTCCCGAGTCCGAGAACTGAGCCCTTTTGTGGAGACTGAGTTGTGGAGACAAATCGATACACTGCTTCCTGCATTTAAAATTGTGCTTTTGCTTTTGCAAGAAAAATGCATCACTCTCTAACTATTGCTTACATTTCTTACTATAATGACGTGTATTACATCATGCATTGCTTAGACATGGAAAAATTCAAAACGTGACAGCTTTTGAAATGTTTTATTGGACAATCACTTTTTAAAAGACAGCGTTAGTGACCTGTCTGTCTGCAAACCCTAAAATGTTTCATTTCTAAGTATGTATTTCTACGTCGTGTTTGACTGGAACTGACTAAGATTTAAATTGATTTTGCTTTTAGTTGAGCTCACAGCACAAATCGTGTCATACTCATTCATGATGACTGCCTATTGAAAGGTGCTGAAAAGTAGGCCAGTAGGAGGCAGACAAGAGGAAATAAATGGTACAGGGTGAGATGCGTGAGGAGTGGAGGTTATCCACCAGCTGGGGAAACACAGTGGCTGGCAGGTTGAAGATTTTTGTGGTAAAAATCAGCTTTAGGGCCAATGAAAATGTTTGTGCAGAAAGGTTTCAAACATCCCCACAGGAAATAAGAAGACTGCTCTTCACTGACAGGAAACATACATCCTCTCACTCGCGTATTACACAGAGCCTGGCAAAGGACAAATTCTTCCTGACACTTTGGGTGGGAGTCCAGCACAGGAATGAAATGTCACGATGACAGAGTTTGCTGGTGAAAGATTTACACATCAGAATGCCGCAATAAATGCATCACTTCACTCTGTTCTTGTGGTATGAGCTTTGAGTCCCACCATGAATCACAGATGAAAAATGAAGCCACCAATGGGAGCGTAATAAGCTGCAGTTCCTTATATGGCCACTTGGGGCTAGCAAAGTCAGTTCTTAGACTTTCATTCTAAAATATACAAATATACAGTGAAATAAATTAAATAAAATTAGACCCCAGCCAGTCAGCCCATTTTTCTGAAGACAATAATAGTGAAGGAGTGGTTCTAGATTCTGGTTCTTTGGACTGCTTGTTTTAACTATTTAGGTCTTTCCTCACTCCAAGACACCTGATTCAAATTCAGTCTGTTATCGGGCAGCTGCAGCACATAATACCCAGCTGGTCATTTGAATCATGTGTTCAGGAAATGGTAACAAGAACATTTTATGGGAGGAAAGAATTTTATTGAACAGTTAGTTAGTTAACATAACTTGTCCATGAGCATAGACACAGACACACAAAAACACACAGTTATTGGTACTTTGTTACTCTGGGGTGGTTTTGGCTCACATCCTAGGCCACGACCACCCCCCGAGTAATCCATCAAATTCGTATGAATTAATTAAAGATTGAAAGGTTGGTGGTTTGATCCCTGGCTGCTGTGTATGTGTGAATGTCAGATAGAAATGTATAAAGAGCTTTGAGTGCTCGAGTAGAAAAGCACTATATAAATGGCAGCCCATTCGCCATTGATTTATCTGTTGCATTAAACACTTACATGAAAATGTAATGCCTTGATGTTTGTTAAATAAAAAATTTGAAGCAATTAGTTGTTTTCTCATAAATTTGCAAAATGAGTATATACAAAAATACTGACATTTTGGCACCGTTATTGCACATTGTTGGCCTGAGGCAATGAACGAAAAAAATCCTGCTTTAATAAATACGTTAAATTAGAATCTGTCTATAAGCAAATACAAATACTTCTTCAGATGTTCTTGAACTTACACGTATTTTTTCAAATATGCATATTTAAATTTAAACATGCATGAAAATGACATTATTCTTCCTCAAAGGATTGCTCCACCCCCAAGTCAAAGGTTTGTTTGTGTGACAAAATAAGTAAATAGACGAAAAAGGGAGAAATCACCGAAAATTGGGTTTGTTGCTCAAGGACAACATCGTGCCATAGAAGGTTAAGTCCTTATCTACTAGCTGCTCTCTTACTCACAAAGGGGTCACCACAGTAGGTAACTGCACACTTTAGGTTTTTGGCAGATTGCTTTAAATACAAAATACTCTACCTGATGTAATTCCAGAGGGATTTGTGTCTCCCCCGGAGATGAAACTGGGGAGCTTTCACTTGTTAGGCTAAGCTGTAAATCCCTACACTAGGAGACTTTAAAAACTATGGGTGGTCTCATCATTTTTGTAAGCAGTTTATTTTGTGCGCTATAGCTTTACTTTATATCATAAATGTTTAAAAACTAGAAGAAATGTTCCGTTTTTAATTCTCTGTTTCTTTGCTTGGTGGTAGTGTCGTGTTGTACACAAGAAACACACGATGAAGAGCCCACAGTGTTGTTATTAGCTCTGTGGCTGCAGAGCTGGGTCTTATGAGCACTTCTTTTTAAAATTTTCACATACTTGGTTTTGAACCAAAGTTGGGCACATTTAAACTTTCACCTGATGACACTTGATGTTAAACTTTACAAAACCCCCAAAAAGGTAATAAAGTGATGATGATTCAAACCAACCAGTGTTACTGTATAGTTTTTGGGTCAGCCACTGACATTACAAGCATGAGTAAAGAAAAGCCTTCTGATATTGTGGGAGTTTAAATCATCCATCCTCCCCATCAATCACCTCCTTTTTCTTCTAAGAATACTATTTTTCTCTTTTACCTGCTGAATTAATAAACAAGTCAGAATAATAACATTTTCTGGGGGATAAATGGCATAACTTTTTCTTTTACTTTGAAGCCTGAACTGGACACCAAACAAGGGAAAATGTGTCTAAGGGTAGAAGCCACATGAGATTCAGTTCTGCTGAACCTCCACATATAATGGAGGTGAAACAAACAGAAATTGTGGACCTGGAGATGACATCACCAGCCTAGGATCTTTTGCCAGAGGCTGAATGTAGGGAAGATCTTTTTTCCAACACTTGGCAAGGGAGACTTGTACACTCCAATCCCCTTTTATTGCTGTTTACCCCTTTGCCAAGCTTTGTCGAAATCGCATAGTTTCACAAGATGAATGTGGAAGAGAAAAAAAGACCCTACAGTGTGGCTTTCTACAGTCACCACCCAGCCCTCCCTCGGGTTTCAGCTCTGCACTGTATCTGTGTGCGTCTAGTTGTCCTGAACCTAAATCTTTTAGTGTTGATTCTTCCCACCTATAAAAGGCTCTCGCATGGATGTGTGTTACGCTTTTAGTGCTGTTATCTTATTAAGCAGCCGGAGAGGTGAGGCAGCATCCTAACAGAAAGGATCAGGCGCTCTGACCCACAACCGAGCAACACTCAGCCACCCCACACTTTTTCTAAATATGTACACAAGTGCACAAGAGAGCGGCAGCGAGCCCAGAGGAGACTGCGCTGGCGCTCGCTGCTACACCCGCGAATCATAAATCCACCGTCGGACAGGCAGGCTGAGCTGAACGTTTCGACACTGTGGGCCAGGTGATTTATGGATCGATGTAACCTCTGGAGTTTAAAAATAACAAGAACAAACCTCGCCTGGGATGGAATACCTCTGCGCTGAACTGATACTGCTAAACCACTTTAAAGACATTTCATCCACTCACCATGAAAGTGTGAGGTGGAAAATTGGATGAGTTATGTGATATATTATAAAAGACACCCAGCTCTTATATTTTAATAAAATGCTGAAATGGTGTCGGTGTAGTGCAGGGAGCTTATGGACTGCTAACAGGGGAAAACAGAAGGTGTTTAATGAGAAGTCGTTAATGGAAACATTATTAAAGCATACCGTTAACAGCCTCGTTCATCGCTCAGACTAAAACCGTTTCCTCCTGACTTCTCTGTACATGCCGTTTAGAGCGAACGTCACTTACTCCCTAAAGGAACCTCCTCTAGCGACCTCCGCCAACTCCCAAAAGCTCCTCACTATAAAAACCAGCACCTGCAGGACAGAGGAGAGCGCCAGTAACTCACACCGTGGCAGATCCCAGCTCGAGTCTTTCTGGGTGAAGGCCTTCCTGCGCGTCAAGGGTTTGCTCTGATGATAGAACCCGCCACTTCCTCACCGGGCCTCACGTTTAATGGAGTGCAAAGTTCCCTTTAATATTTCTACAGGTGTCAGGCACGAGAGGCGCAGAGGTCTTCTTTTAATGCAAAGCCTCGTAAAACTTTCCATAAAAGCTCCTTTTAGGAGGACAGAGCATATAAAATATGAGGCAAAGAAAGACTATAAGAGTTTGACTTTTTGAAAATGCTTTAAAATCAACGGTAAACTATTTGCCTTGATTTATAGAGTTTCTGCAGGAATTTGTACTCGTATGTTTATCATTTTATTTAAACCTTATTCTGGTGTTTTGAACATGCGCACAATCCTATCTGCTTTGCAAAAAGTGGTTCCAGTATTGGAGAGAAGCTCTAACTTGTCATTTTACAATGCAACACAGTTTATCTTCGTTCGTCTCCTAAAAATCAGCTGTCCTTTGATACCACAGATCACAAACTCGGCTTAACAATGACGTAATGCAGACAGATTGCCGTCCTTCTTCTAACGCTAATTTGTGAGGCTCACACAAGAAGCTTTCACTGTGGTAGGTGTTGTTGGGCACTGCAGAACAATCTAACGCTGTTTCCCCAGCCACATACAGCTGTCATCATCGCCATTCACAGGGCCTAGATGAGCAGGAAAACACTAATCATGTCATCACTGTTCTGCACTGGAGCAAGAGCCCTATTTAGCGCGATAGCAGCGTGTAATTACACCGTCCTCTGGGGCTGTGGCATTGTGGTGGGCCTGGCCAATGCCAAGAAAAGCAGCGGAGGAGCTGATTAACTTGGACTTACATCTTGCATTCTTTTGCAGTGCCTTGCTGCACCGAGCTGCGTGCGCGCTACAAACAATCGCCACTAATGACGTTCATTTATGGCAAGTTTATGTTCCCAAAATACCTCAAAGACCTCTGCACACACACAGCGTAAACACATAAATGGAAACATGGTGCCACGCATAAATTCTTATGTCTGCAATTTGCTAGTACATATTCCAAGACACAAACAAAGCACAGGCATGCTGTTATTGGCATATACACATTCACACATGCTGTAGCGCTTAAGGCCCAAAAAACTTTGAACTTCTTTCAGCTGCTGCAGATGCCAAAATAACAAATTCACACAAATATGTCAACAGTGCTAGGAACCTACAGCACTGCCTTAAGCAGTTAGCTAACATTAGCATACTAACATGGTCAAAATGGCTCTCTTGGACAATACTCAAGTGTTGTGTTTATGACAGTCACCATTATCACCAGTCAAATAAATAACACTCCTCACAAAATATATCTGAGGTTAAAGGTTATGCTATTCATTTTGCACTGTCTCCATTTGCTTACCACAAGCTGTCTTACAATGCTTGAATTTTGAGGATCGAAGTGTTGTCTCAAATCAAGCATGGCCAGTTGTCAACTCCTGGAAATTATTACAGAATTCATCTGGGATTTCTGCATTTAAAGATGAAGATTCAACAAACATTTTCCAAACAATTCCACATCATGTGTGTCATCCAGGTAATCACAGTGCACTGCTACATATGTACCAGTACCTGAAACCGCTGGGACCAAAGCTACAGACCAGTATTAGTTATTTGCTAATCTGTGGGTATAGAAGAAGAAAAATGAAAAAGAAACACTCTTTAACCATGCTATAAGAGACGAGGTTGCATTTTCTTCCACTAGAGGGTATTATGCAACTTCCCCGTTAGCATCACTTATTTGGAAGATCAGTACAGAGCTGAGCAGAGAGTAACCAATTAAACAAATAACTACACATAGTAGATTTTAGAGAAATGTGTTTATGCTTTGTATGTCTGAAAGGAAAATAATATCAGGCAATATATCAGAAAGTCAGTTTTTCAAATCAACAAATATCGGTACCAGTATCTGTCTTAAAATTCCTCTATCAGTAGGGCTCCAGCAAAAGTACTTATGCACTGAAAATAGCAAGCATAGATATTAAAGTAGGGTATCTGAGGTAGAATTTAAGGGTGAAAAAGTCCTTATTAGTTATTAGTTACAATTCACCCTGAGAGCAACCTGAATCTGGATCAAATTCAATGCAATTCTTACGACAGAAGAGGGATTTTAGGGATTTCCTCCTCATGGTGGTGCTTTGTCTGGGCTTCATCAATGTCATCTTCTGAAAAAGATGAAAGTGTGTAGAAAACGTAACGTTTATTAAGATACTTTAGTCTAAACTGAGGTTGAATCTGTACTGCCTCACTCACTCTGTCTCTGTTACTCCTCTTCAGCGGCTCCACACTCAGTTTAGGAAGCGGTAGCAGAGCTTTTGAAGACAGATTTTTATCACCATTTATTAGACTGCACCTCACACATTAAACCTAACGCTTAAAATATTGCCGGCCTAATATTAAGAAGTGCATACCAGACGACCTCAGCACTGGTCCTGGAAATGCACGTCGACTTTTTATTACTTGCTTTGGTGTGAGTTTTCAGCAGGACTCGCTCTATCTCTGTAACACAGTCTGGGCAACAATTAGACTTGGTGACATTTACTTGGCCTTCAGCACTGACACACATATTCATTCACAAGGACACTTCCTTCGTATTGGTGACACTGGATAGGAACCACCACCCTTTGATGGTGGAAATACCTCTCAAGGATATCCTGGTACAAGCTGTTAGCATGGCATTTTGGAGCAGGCACACTACCACCTTTTCTATTTATTCAATATTTATTAATGCACAGCGTTTCTAAACTGCATGCATACTGCAAATCATGTAAGAATCGGAAAAACATTGATATAATTTTTATAATAAAAGTAGGCACACAAGAAGAAGAATAAAACTATCTCTGAGCACACGCTCTGCACTCAATCACAGTTATGGATCACAATGTTTTACATGCATGGATTTGACTCCATAAACATCTGGGTTTTTTCACCAACAGCCGACAAATGTTTATCTCAGAACAGAGTCAAACCAGTGAGGTGATATGAGAAGTAGTTTATTTTGTGGTTTTGCAAAAACATAGCTGCGCGCTGCTACTACATCATGTGGAATTCTTTGTAAACAGAAGTAATCCAAGCGCATACCTGACTTTTCAACACATACAGTATCTGCTTAACGTCCCGCCACAAAAACATCAAATGCCTCGGCCCAATAGAGGCAACAAGCCAGGACACAAAAGGAAAAAAAAAATCCTCCTCAAAGAAAAAAAAAGAACTGATCAAATGATTTGACAATTTTCCAAAAATATTAACACTACAAATGCACGCACAAGCTGTTGGTTACAAAAGAAGCGTGTCCAAAAACATGAGCTGAGGACTTTTATGATGGCTGTATCCCTGCACTCAACAAGCCATTCCACCTCTATCCTTCCCCCTGAATCCAGCAGCGTGAGCAGCAAGGGTGTGAAGATTAAAAGCTTATCCAATTAGCCTTGTGCCTAGACCAGCTAAACCCATCAGACACATTTAAAACCAAAAGCTACGCCACACATCCGCAGAACACAAAGAAAAGTAGGAATTTTAAACATAAAGAAGATTTTTTATAAATAACATTAGAGAGGAGAAAGCTTTGACACTTGAAGCATGAACAATATTGTGACAAGACCACACCGTGTGTCCTTAAGGACCGTCCATACAGATTTTGCTTGATAAAATTTCTAAGAAAAAATGCTTTAAAAACATCCAACAAACTTGATTACCAAAGAAAGTGAACAGTCCTTTCCACTGTGATTGTAAAATTTGCACTCAAATAGCACCATAATGATGCAGGGGACTCAAAGTGGTCAATAAAACACCCTGCAATTGAAGAGAAACCACCACTGCGGACTGACTCTGACTAGCAGCCCATATTACAATCATTCGACTTAAGTCATTCATAATTAAAGGATGTGCTCTGCCAAAATCTATGACATAATTATTCTGGGCCACCTCTGTGGTTTTCACTCATGGACTCTCCAACGTGCTTCAGAAAAACAGAAGTACCCCTTGGCCACATTCTCTGCTGAATACTGCCCTCTGCAGGACTGAAGCGACATGGCTCAAGAAGTGGGAACAAGTCCACTTTTGAAACGATGTTGGCATAAAGGAAGACTGTTTTTTTGGTCATGCTACCCACTCGGGGATTAATGTCACATACAGAGAGCTCTAAAGGCATTCATGCGCCTTTCATTTTTGCCATAATTCACCCTGCACAGATGCCACCCCGGAGGTCAGCCGCAGAGGACAACTGAAGCCGCTTTGATTTAAGGTGTCATGGGTCATTTATGTCTAAGAGAGAATTATGACACTTTTTTTCCTCATTTGTCATCGCGGCAAAGCTCAGGGTACGTAGACGTGAAAGCGTCCCCACCCACACATCTGGGTGGTCTGCCCACCCAGCTGAGTGTGATCCTAATAAAGAGTTCTGTGACTCTAAACGGCGCCTGTTCTGCCGCGAACCTCGCTTTTGTTGAAGTGTCTGGGGGCAGTGATTCACGACACATTATGCAAAACAAAGAAACAAATAAAACCCTGTTTGCTCTTAAAAATGCACTGCAAAGATATCGTCTGGATTTTATGGCATGACATAAAATGAGTTTTACTGCCATTCCTAATGGAACGGGCCTTGGTCATTTTCAAGGGCTCACCCCTCGTCTTGATAGTTGCAGCTGGAGGGAAATCCCATTTAATTATGCAAAAAATAAAAATAAAAATAATGCAAAATACATCCTTTAATTTGTGTTGTATACTTGACTCACTTTGAAAGTGTGAAAAAACAATACATTGTAAATATAGTAAAGTGTTGCACTAGAGATACAAACATATTTACAACTACACATTATGAGCACATTTTTTAATACTATGTGTGCATATTTCTAAAACTAGTTTATTCAGCTGTTGTGTGAAAAACAAACAGCACAATAACCAACTTATCTGTTTTATTTGCTGCATTTCCAGATTTGGAGTATTGTGCTACAGCATGGCATGAATATCCTTCTTTATTGTTATCTTATGCTGATAATTTAATGGATCTTAATGTATTCATCCATTTTGACACTTTAACATTATTATTTATTACAACACGAAGGAGAGTAATTACTTGTAACTGTTTCTTCTTCTGAATTTAATGAAAATGACTTTGAGGTATGCATCGATGGTGCTTTTGAGAGTAAAATTAGTCATAATAACATAAATAATGTTTTTGTTCTCGTTATTGCTGTGGGATTGTGCAAACTCGTCACATCAAATCACCACTGCAGAGGCTTCCTGTCAAATTAAGTTGTATAGATTAGTTTGGTAATGGATCTTGATATAGTGGATCTGTATCATCAGAGAATGAATGATGACAATATGACTACATCAATAAACTACGCTAGGACAGCAACTGCTCTTCTCTGAGAATTGAATAAACGAGTGAAAGCTGAAATCTCTTCCTCAGAATTATTTCTTTTGAATTTTTCTCTTTTAAAATATCACTTTCTTGTGATAAAATGTTTTCACTATGTCATCTTGTCATCTTTTGTGAATTTATTGTTCTCCAGTTTCTCCTATCCTCTCTCTTTACCAGTGTCTGCAGCCACCAAATTTGAAGAAGCAGAAGAAGAGACAATGACAGAGGGTGCAGGAGTATGCATGCTGTTGTAACAGAATGGTAATATATTTTATATGTGTGGCTAGTGATGGATAAACCTTGTTGTATCTTTCCTCAAAAGCTCAAACATTGACATGAACAGGTCCATATATATTTTTACATATGAAACTCTGACTGTCTGATGGTCTTTTTGACACTATTGTTGCTGAACTAGAAATTGTCATTCATGACTATAAGAAGTGTTTCAATGAATGCTAGAAAATTCCACGTGGCTTCCAAGTATTTAGTTCACAGGTTCCCTGTAACATTGTATCAGTGGATTCTCAAAGTTTTGTTGTTGAGTGTCAGTCCAGGACTCATTCAGTATATGAATGAGTCCTGGACAAGAAGAATTCCCACATCAGACACTTTTCCTCAGTGTTTGTAATGTGTCTCCACAGAGGCCCAGGCTGGTGGTTCATACTGATCATATTTGTGCAGGTGTATAATACTACTTTTATTCACTAGCACTAGATTATCGAGGGCTTGACATAAAGTTAGCAAGGTTAGCCAATGATTCATGCTTTCGTGTCTTACTAAGACACATTGAAATTTACTGCCAGTCAACAGCAGCATGTTTACTTATTTATCAGGAAATTAGTCTCATCAAGGTAATTTACAGCATCGAAAAGGTAAAACCAAATCCCATGACTGTAATACTGAACACATAAGCAAACTGAAAACTGTGCAGACTGTGATGCAACTGTGATGCTGTGTTAAGGTTATTTGTTCTATTTAGCTAAAACTGACACAATAAATTATCAGACTTCTGCAGTTGCACAAGTGAAGCTTAATTACTACAGCAGCTTGTCCAGACATTTAAATTAATATCTGTTCGGACATAACTGAATGTTATACTCTTCATGAAGGGCGGATATATTGGTACACCTTGGTAAGGTGTACAAAAACACAAATATACGACAGAGGTCTCCAGTTTGCTGAGGAATGATGCAACGACAGAAAATGATCTGTTAGAAAGAGGAAAATCCCACAACACCAGAATACATTCTGATCTGTACCTCCTTCAAAAAAAAAACTCCTCTTGAGGCAACAGACCGTTAGATGTCACTGCAGGCAACACGGAGGAGAGTGAGACATATTTCATCAGATATTTTAAAACAGAAACCAAGGAAAAATCTGTGAAGTCTACTATGAAGAAAACACATGAGAGATCTGCCTTAAGGGTTCAAAGCCTTCCAGGTCTTCAAGGCTAATTCAGTGATATATTGGTCGAAAACTGACAACAAGCCTTATAACACAGAAAGTTTGGTGTGTATTGTACATATAGAAACTACAGTATAAAGATTTAAAATATCCCACATTTGACCTCTGATCCCTCCTTCAAGGTCAAAGTGATAATAATGATATATAGATCTAAGAAGCTATGTTTTTTTCTTCCATTGTTTGCATTGGCAACACATAGACATAGTGAATGGCACAGAAACTTCCCAGCGACCATGTTCAGAGACGGGCAGCCAGCTGTGACCGGTTGCTGGTGAAAGGAAGGAGACAGAACAGAAAACTCACTGTGGAAGAGAGCAACAGATTAGCTAATAACTACTGATTAAATGCAGAATGGTGTGTACATGCAGTGAGTAAAAAAGGCGAATGAAAAAGAAATAGTCAGCGCAAAGGTCAAATAAGGTAAAGCTTTTATAAAAATGTCTTTTATCTTTAAAACTTTGCTCAAAATTCTGCTTCCTTTATTTGCATTGGCAACATTTAGGACATGATACTGGTGTATGGGGATTCTATATATCATGAATGAGCTAAATGCTGTTACGTTCTCTTAGAAGTAAATGCTGCCCAGAGAGCGAGTTTGCACTCTTGCTTTTCCTTCTTCTTCTCTTCTTCTTCCTGTTCTGAGTGCCTCTTGTTGTGGAGCGGATCCCCTGCTGCTCTCGTGAGGTCAAACATGGCATCACCTTTCTGGTGATATCAGTGGTACAACACGGCTTACGTAGAATGTAGCAGATTGCATTTTTGTGGCTGCAGGTGCACCGTCAGAGTACCAGGTGGCTGTGCGTAGATATGCTGACGCAGCACAAATGGTCTCTTTCGCCCTCACAGACTTCAGAGCTCACCGTGGAAACGATATGGGCAGCCCTTTGTAACAGATGCTCATGCACTGTGGCAGTCCTACTGCTGTGAGCGCTGGCCTGTTGTCACCGGTAGCATCATCATCAGTAACAGCATCATCTGTTAAATATTCATTTGTTATTATGTCTCTGTTTTGCTCTCTGCTTTGAAATGGAAATTGTTGCAAGAAAAACTCAAAAAAACATCAGTAGAGGGCGCTACAGCACAAGCCCTGTGTGAGTCCTCTGGCTAGATGGACTAGAAGGCTGTCTTTTTGTTTTGTTTTGTCTTTATTTCTGAAGAAATTAAATTTCTGAATTATTAAAAGAGATGATAGAAATTATAAAAATGATGGTTGTTTTTCTTTTGGGTTTGCTTCTGGGGCACTACAGGCAATTATAAACCCTTTACTGCAGCAAAGCATCCAGTACGGGTGCCTGCTGTTCTACAGTTCCTGACAGATAGAAGCATCATTAACCAGCAGATTTCATTTAACCAAATCTAAGTGTTTTTTGCTATTCATCTCTCGCTTTTCTATTTAGTTTGCAGATACTTCCCGTCATATATGCCCCTCTTTCTTCTAGATGTCAACAATTATAACAGCTTCAAAACAAAACAAACGTTCTCCTTCCATTAATATACATAAATATAATATATATATATAAATATTTTTCTTATTCTAGACAGGAATGGCGAGAAAAGTGTTTACTTTTGGGAGAGGACAGAGGATGGTGTCTGGTCTCACAGCAAACAGCTTGGGATTGACAGCTGATGCCACCACCTGAACTAGCAAAAGAATAATGAGGATCGGGAAGAAAGATAAAAACACACCAGGGGACTTTAATAAAAATACATCTTTAATATTCATGATCTAAGCACGGTGCTGAGCGAAAGAAATAAAAGGCATTCCTGCCACAGTGTTAAATGTGAGCCAGTTTGGTTCTTTGCTGAATTCTTGCTGTTACTGATAACAGTCCTGATACAGTGAAAATAGGACTGGTGGTGGATGAAATAGGGCATGAATAGAAATAGCTCAGTAGCCTGGGCACCAGTCTCTGGAGGGAGTGCTGTGTTAGTTGCCTCATGTGTGCTGTTAAGCTGATGGCTGTCTATTCTCCATCCAGGTGCGTGTGTGGGAGATCCAGCCCAGGACTCACAGGCTCCTGGAGTCCATGAGAAAGCATAAGGCCTCTGCCAAATGCATTAAGATTAAAGGCATTGACAAGGAATGTGTTATTGCCAGCTCAGATGGGGCCTGCATAATCTGGGACCCGGTTGAAGCCAGAACTCGCCCACTCAACCCCTTCTGCTTTCTTTTTGCTGAAACACATTCATGTAAAGAAATTATTGAAATGATTTTAGTTCCTAATATTTGCCATTACCTTATTAAACTTTTTAATAACTTTTGCAAAACATCCTGTAAAAATACTTTTTTCCTCAGGGTGTGCTGTTTCCTCTCCGTGTCTGTCAAGTGGTCACAAATAATTGTGATCTGCACTGCCCCACTGTACCTCCCATTATTACTGAAAGAACCACAGTGGGGCTTCAACACCATAAGTCAAATGAAACAAAACTTTCACCGTGCTCCATTATGTTTGATGAAGTTCAGAAATGTTCAGAAACTATAAACTGGTGTGCTCTTGCCTCTGGTTGTATTTTTTCGTGTCAAGGCAGCCCTAACAGGGCAGCGTGACAGTGATAGCGCATTGTTCTATCAGTTAAGGCAGCATTTGTTCCCGCAGCATACAGCATATGTGACTCAGGAAACCAGATGGGCTCTGCTGTTTACTTCATCTTTAGGGATGACATTTTCTTCTTTGCAGTAAAAGTGTCACGGAGGGAAAACCGGCGCTTCATTTAGAGGAATAACATTAGTTAACTACTGGGCCAAGACGCTGCAGAACTGATTATATATGCTGCGGCACTCTGAAAGAAAAACACTCTGCTGTGTATTTTATCCTTATAATCAGAACTTTGAGTTGGTACTACATTAATGTTTTAAAGGCTTGCGGCTTTATGTGCGAGCCTCCTCACATCAAAGACAATAAAGCATGGGCTGTGCATGCAGGAACATATCAATCTGCTTTATAGCATTTTTAATTAAATTCAATTTCAATGCAATGCTATTCATAAAGCACCAAATCGCAACAATAGTCACCTCAAGGCAGTTTATATTTTAAGGTAGAGACCCTACAATAATCCAAAGAAAACCCCAATGATTGGATGACCCCCTATGAGCAAGCACTTGGTGACAGTGGGAAGGAAAAACTCAATTTTAACAGGAAGAATCCTCCAGCAGAACCAGGCTCAGGAAGGGGCGGGGCCATCCGGTACATCTGGTTGGGGAAAAGTCGTCCCTCTTCACCTGTGTGTAGTCTTTTCGGGTCCTCTGTGAGAGGCCTGGATGCTTAAGGGTCCTGCCTGGTATCATTGCCCCTCCTAGGACTGCACTTCTAGGCAAAAATCTTGGATGTCCTTCCTGGGATCTGCTAGAGTCACTCACCCTGAACAGACACCAGCAGCAAGAAAGTCCTGGGTTTGAATCCACCATGAGGCAAGGTTTGTGTGTTCTCCCCATGTCTGTTGATTCAGAATTTCTCGTAGGTGTGAATGTTTGTCTGTCTATGTTAGCTCTGCGATAGACTGGCGACTGGTCCAGGGGAGACGGGGGTTTGAGAATCTCTCTAAACATAACATCAAATAACTGAAAGAGGAGGCTGAAACAGGAAGGAGGCAACTGCCAAACAGAGGTGATTACGGCTTTGCCACAGACAGCTCAGCATTATAATGATAGATGGTAGCCACTCAAAGGTGCCCAAGGTTCATTATTTCCGAAGTTAAAAGGTTGGATAGTGAATGAAGCAAATATTTTGGTCCAAGACTTTTGGCAGACTTCCTTGTAGCTTCATTGGACTTAAAAAAAAAATCCTGAGCAGATCTGATTTGCTGTGACTAAGAAAACATAAAAAAACAGTCTGTGCAGAAGCACGACTTCAATTTAAACATGATTTAATTTCATGGAAGTTAGATTTGCTTGACTATATTTTGCATTGCCTCTGTGGCTTCACGTGAAAAGGTGGTGTGTTTGGGAAGTGATGCATGACAGACAGAGAGAGACTTCCTCTTTGAGTCAGATGCTGCTTGGAAAGTAGGCCTCCGGCTTTGCTTGGTTGGGTACGGGCCTTCAGACTCAGTGTGTAGTATTCAGACTGCAAGCCCTTCTGCTGTATGCACTGACAGCTCTTTCAGGCTCTCAGCTTAGAGCACTTCATGATTTTTCTCTCTCTCCTCTCAAATTGAGCCTCCTGGTGGGATTGTTGTTTCCTACCGACAACAACAGCAGGTATTTCATATCATCATCAACGCCACTCTGAAGGGAAGAAGAGTAGGAGGCTCTCGGAGAAAACTTGGCTCAGTCTCACTCATCAGGTTGCATTAGAAGGCAGGAGGAGCTTTGGTCATAACGCTTTTGCTCGCTGCTGCAATAAATCTGCAGTTTTTAGTGTTATTATAAATGACAGCACAGTGTGATTAAACATATCTATGTGGTGAGCAAACGAGATAAGCTCTCCCATGCTTCACGGCCCAGTAATGATAGTAATAATCCAGAACACTGTAACCTGTGATAAAAGCTTCCAAGGCTTAGCTAATGAATTTCTGCTGGAGGCTACTGGGGTCACTCGCGAGCGCACACACGCACACACACGCACACACACATGTTCATTCAAGATATGCACCCCTTCTTTTTTATTCAGAACTGCTAGAATTCAGGACATTAGACTAGCAGTTTCATTAGCAGCCATATCTCTGTGAAAGGCCAATAAACAAGAGTTTAATTTACTGGCATTGGCCTCAGGGGAGAGAGCTGACTGCAGGGAGCTTTGACAGCGTTACCCACGTAAGTAATATCATCTTCGCAAAAAATGATTCATTGTGTAACAGAAGTTGAGGTATGCTGGCAGTAAAACGTGGAATAATAAAGGAGATTCCATATAAAAGATGCACTGATGCAAATGTATCTTCAGCCAAAGGATCAGTGGAATGTGGAAATGTGAAATGAAAGATCTTACACTTGTGATGACTTTAGAATAGCATTATTGATTTCTTCATAAAACAGCCTCACGCTGCATTCGATTTTGTGCTGACGTCTAAATGGTTTTCTACTTCATTCCAGTATTTCCCTTTAATAGGGTATTTAAAAGTAGAATGGGAGGCACTTCAGCAGAGCCAGTTCCCAGTTTTTATTCAGGAGACAAACACCCTCTCTACTTTTAAGATTAGACTTAAAACTTTTCTTATCGATAATGCTTACATTTAGGGATGGATCGGGTGATCCTGAACCCTTACTTAGTTATGCTGCAATAAGTCTGGGCTGCTGTCAGCTTTCCATGATGTTTATATGCCACTCCAGATTTAATTATTAGTTATTATTACTTTCTGGTTCTCTTCCACACTGTCATTTGTCTTGTCTTCCTCCCCTCACCCCCAACCGGTCACAGCAGATGGTTGCCCCTTCCTGAGCCTGGTTCTGTTGGAGGTTTCTTCCGGCTTAAAGGGAGTTTTTCCTTCCCACTGCCTTTACAATATAAAGTGACTTGAAATGACTGTTTGTTTGTTTTTTGACTCGGTGGTACATAAATAAAAACATTAAAATGTATTGTTCAGTTCAAAACTCTATCTGCTAGAGGCAACTAAGATTTTACATTAAAACTCATATGATGTAAAATGTTTATATAATTGCTAAACACATGGAAAAGTTCTTGAACATAAGTGCAGGGATAAAAAA
>NW_005187482.1:1077074-1081950 GCF_000239375.1 Pundamilia nyererei | reverse complement strand
AAAAAAAATGTGACCAACTCTTTCATACAAAACTCATCCACATCTTTATTTTAATACACATGCTGACTATTTCAAATCCCCCCTAATTTCAACAGGATTCAAATTCCATGACCCTCCCTTTTGAGCCATTCCTTGTTGCAAAGACCCACTCATGGTTCAACTTAAACTTTCAGGCAGATGGTCCCTCATTATCTTTAAGCATTCTGAGACAGGATGCATAACTCACTTGACTACAAGCTTCCAAACGCTCAAGATAACCTCAGACCATAAAATTTCCACCCTCATGTTTCACAGCTGGTATGAGGTTGCTCCACTGAAAAGCTGTCTTAATTATTTTGTACCAAACATGTCTGTCTTACCAGAGCATTTGTCATTACTCCAAATGCTCTGGTGTTTTTCTGTTTCATTGAAAAACTGTAACATTAACGGTATGTACTCTTTACAGCTCCTCTCACTCTGTCTTAAGAGTAGAAGAGGGTGAGTTCATTCAAGAATTGATAGTATCGATATAAATGTTGGTATTGATCTTGGATCAATACTAGTGTGACAGGATCGATACTTTGTTTCTACCCTCAGTGTTCAGTATACATCCAACTGAATTGTGTTAAATATTTTTTTTCTTTGGAAATGAAAAAATGTACCTAAAACCACTGTGGACTATGAAAAATGTCTGAACCTTTTTGTGTTGCCTGTCACATCATGTTATATGTTATTTATAGCCTGTAGCACATTTAAAGAACAGAAACTGACTGGAAGTGCCTTAGAGACGGACACATTTACATTCCAGGTCTGTTTTTCCAAAAAACTGTTTCAGGATCCATGAAAAAGCTGAGAGGTGTGTATTTGTTGTGGAACGCAAAACAGTGATTTAATGGTCATTAAGATCTGTTCATAATTTGCAAAATTGATGATGATTGATCTCAGAAATCGTGACACACTGCTCTCCCCTGCCTTGAGCTGCTTTTAAAGGTTAAACGTATATTTATATTTGGATCTAAATGCTTATCCAATGCAACTGTATTAATCTTATAACGTCATTGGGGTGATTTTCTGCCGAATTTGTTTTGACTTTAGAAGTGCATCACGTTCATAATATTTTATTTGTATTCAGGATTTTAAATGACCGGCCTGTATGACCACAAATCAAGCTATATACAGGGCTCTCTTAGGTCATTCGTGTGTGGGGAAAGTGGGAGGGGGCAGCTACACAATCATAAGCCTTCTTATGAAGGCGAAGTTGGGTGCAGTGGGAGAGGAGCGCGCAGTGCTGCAACTGGACGGCGCAGCGGCTCGCATTGTCCCGGCCATGACGAGATGCTGCTTGTGACAGCGGTGTCGGGATGATAATGAACGTCTTCAGTAAGTGTTGGGATGGACGAGGGAGGTTTTAAGTCAGAGCGCGGTGGAATAACAGTGTGCTGTTGTGTCTCTTGGCTCCTCCGCGATGGTGGCATCCCCGTGCGCTTTCCCCTCTGCTATCCGGACAAGGGACGCTGGCAGAGGAGTGACAGACCGGCATCGGAATTCCTACAATTATCAGTCTCAGAATAGCTCGGCACGGGAGTAGAGGTACTGTCATGGAGAAACAGAGCAGAGCCAGCAAGGAGGAAATGCTGACATCGAAGGAGGAGAAGCGCAAAGAGAAGAAGCCGAAATCTGGGAAGCTTTTCCGCAAAAAATCGTTAAAGTCTGTGGGGAGTTTTATGAACAGAATTATCAAAACTTTGGGCACTTTCACCCACTTTGGAGACGCTGACGCGCAGGACGCGGAGGATGATGATGGAGGGTTTCGGAATGGCGCACCTTGCACCCTCAGCGCCAGCTCAGGAATAATCAGAGAGGATGTACAAGTAGTTCGGGATCGGGTAGTGAAAAACACTTCGAGCACGTCGTCTTCTCTGTGCACCGGCAGAGAGAAACTACTTTACCAATACGGAGACAAAATCCCAGGTGTGCTGGGACTGAAAAACCACGGCAACACCTGTTTCATGAACGCCGTGGTCCAGTGTTTGAGCAACACCGACCTGCTCGCGGAGTATCTGGGACTGGAGCGATACAAGATGGACATGAGCCAAACCAGAATGAACGGGGTGGTGAAAAGCGACGGGACGAGGCATGTCAGGGGAGAAGTCACGGAGCACTTGGCGTCACTTGTCAGAGCCCTCTGGACTCTGGAGTACACCCCTCAGCTGTCTGTGGATTTCAAGGTACACCCCACCCCCGAATTTAGTCTGCAGGTGGTTGTGAGTTGTCTAACGTGAAAGGCACACATAGGCACAAAATGAAAGGTACTGGGAACAGTATTAAAAAGGGCACTGTAGCAACCAGTTAGTTACTGCATTATTAGCTCCTTGGTAAGTACAGGTGTTCTGTTTAGACACACATAATCACATGTTATTCAGACAGTGTGCCTTTAACACTACTATGATTATTCTCAGTGTCCTGTTCAGATGGTTATCATTTTATATAATAGCACTGCACCAACTCCTCTGCCATGGTCAACAACAAGGGCGCAGTGCTTTGCCCTGACACTCCAGGGTTTCCCTGACAGGTGATAATGACACTGGTGCTCAGAGTTGCAGCAGTCTGAGGGCACAAGGTGAGCAGGTGCCTGGCTCTCATGCTGTTGCTGGGTTTGCACATGAAGACTTGATGGATACTACTAACTAAAACTTTAAAAAGGTTCACTCTGCTCACATTATTTTATGAGCACTGGGTTAGAAGAGGTTAAGGGGGAAATCGTTTAGATTTACCTGACTTGGTCACCTCTATTTTACAGTATTTATTTATAGTAGGTGAAAAAGTTGTGATGCAAAGTGAGCACCAGAAAGAGATGATTTACTTTACACTTAAGAGACTTTCTTCCTTGAGGATCAGGGACAGTGAGCACTATCAGGAGACCCTCAGGCTTTTCCTACTCTACCCACGCTGAAGATAGAGATAGAGGGGAAATGCAACTGTACTTTATCTGCCTGAAGCTCTTCTTTGCTCTGGATTTCTCTGAGCCTTAGCTCAATGCAAGAAGTAGATAATATTGGAGCGGCGAACAAAGAGACTCACAGTGGATCTATTCTTGGAAATGCTAATTACTCTGTGAAGATGACTGCTGAAAGATCTTGACCCCTGCAGCACAGACACGTGCATGATTTTTTGTCACACCTCATTGTGGTTACAGAGAAGCGGAAGGTTTACCTGAAAGCCAGATAGCCAGATTATCAGGGTTTCGCAGCCTATAAACGGAGTGTTGATCATCACGGAGGTTAATTTTTTTGTCTTGACTCTTTTGCTGCCCCATCTGTTGTGCTCTCCGAAAAAGTCCCCCGTCAAACATAATTGATGCTGCCAATAATTTTTCGATCCCACATTTTCATTTCCTTCTGATCTCGGGAGACTCTGATATCACATTTTATTACTAAAACAATAAGAGGAGAGCACGGAAACATCTTGCCAAGATTAAAAGAAAAAGAAAAAAAACCGCTCTTCTTTATATGTGATGAGATGTTTCCTGCTACACACACACACACACACACACACACACACACACACACTGGATTTCTTGGCTGTGGTTTGTGACCATAGGAGGTCCAGAGTTCGTGCTGTCTGGGTTTTCTGAAATTGCCTGTTGAGTAATACCACAGCTGCCTGAAGGGAGGCATTATAAAATGATCAGATAGCTCTGAGGCCTGTTTCTAAGAGGCTAAATTAGCTCCCAGTTGCAGGAACTCCAGACAGCACAAACCAATAATAAACAATTCTCCACAAAGGACTAAGCTTTGCTTTAGTAGCTCTATTAATCTAGTCGTTTTTTAAGTTGATTAACTTTCTTTACTGGTATCTGAAAGTTGCGTCTTTTTCCAGAAGAGGACAAACCACAGTACCCATCTTCATATCAAATTGAAAAGATAAAAGGCCAGGCTTGGAAAGGGTTCTCATTTTGAAAAGGACCCTAGGTAGAATTTATAGTGCCGCACTTTATATTTTAAGTAATGATGCTGCTGGTGCTGTAAATGTCGAATCATCCTGGTTTGATCAGCAGATCTTTACAGTTAATGACTCAGCAGAGGTCTGTTCCAGTCCTGCTGTGGAGGAAAAACAAGCTTTGTGCTACATTCCTGTACCACCTGGCTTATAGGACAGCACAGGTAGAAGGAGGGAGGCAGCTTTTATAAGTATTTGCAAAAAAACCAAAAAAAAGAAAGATTAAGTACCTCTGGGTTGCTTTGTGATAACACCAGCACTGGCAGTGTGTCCAAGGCTTCGGCTCCCACTGACGTGTCTCTCACATTGCGGCTGAGGTGCCGAGTTTCTTCAACCTGTGAGCAGATGTGTTGTTTTGATCTGTTCATCGTCGCCCCCCCAACGGGGTGGTGTGTTTGCACAGAGGGGCCTAGATAGGAGCAGAGCCTGAAACTCAAACAATTACTCAACAGCCAGTTTACTGGTTTCCATAACATGAGAGGCCTGAGAAAGAAGGGAGTTTGGGAGTTAGGGTGAGCAGGCGCGACGGCTGGACGGGAATCCTCCTAGCGGCGTGTATTGATAGGCCGGTTTGGGAAGCATATGCTGTGGTGAAAGTGGGTCTTTGTCACAGGTATGTGTGAGTAATTACGAGCTCCATGTTAAGGTTTGCACAATTATCTATGCTGCAGGGTGCAGAACATGACTCACAAAGAGATCTACATTAGACTGCAGTGATAGTGATAATGGTCATAGTGTTGTGAGCAGTGTTGGTCAAGTTACTTGAAAAAAGTAATCAGTAACTAATTACTGATTACTTCCCCAAAAAGTAATCCCGTTACTTTACTGATTACTTATTTTCAAAAGTAATTAATTACTTAGTTACTTAGTTACTTTTTAAAAACACGATACACAACCT
>NW_005187482.1:1070810-1075821 GCF_000239375.1 Pundamilia nyererei | reverse complement strand
ATGGATGAACTGCATAAATATTTAACTTTGTCTAAATACAGTGGCTTGTTATCATTATATCAGAGACACCAAAACAACAAAAAAAGAAAACATGGCCTTTTCCACAGCCTTAATTATATCACTGACACAATTGCCACCTTCAGAGGGCTGATGGTAATTACTGTTATTACTTTGCTGTAATGACTAGCTGCACAAAAGCTTTAGGTTAGCGCAGGTCATGGTTCACAGTTAATGTCAAAGCATTTCTTCAAAACGAGCCTGAATGCCTCAGGCTTGTTTCCCGGCTGTAAACGACTGCTGTACTAGACTGATTTTCCCCTGATTGGTCTCATTCAGAAATATCTGTAATGTAAGGTATGATAGTGCGATCCTAGGCTGGGCTGTTGGACCGAATGTAAAGTCTGTTTAGATCTTACAAGACACATATTTGAGACTGCAGAGGGTTTATTTCAAACACTGGTACATGCCTAAGACTTTTCATAGTAAAGGTACACCATCTATACTGGTAAAAATAAGCCATCACTGCCAGTGTCACTTTACCCATAACCCAGTGTTCATGGTCTGACTCTGCAAATAGCTCTGATTAGAAGTCACCATAGTCTACCATAATAAAATATGTAGCTTCTGCACAATCTCATATTATGTTGATAGTTCGTGCAGCAGCATCATAAATGCGGCTTCAGGACCAACAAATCACTTTTTTTTAGGCTGTAGCTTTGTAGTTTTGATTTAAAAAATAAAAAAAGACCACACTTGGAAGAAGTTTGCCTTCAGAACTTCCTGTTTTTGATACACAATTAACAGTGTGAAAGGTCCAATTAAAAAAAAAGTCACAATCCCAATTGGTTTTGGGGTTTCTTTTTGCAGAATAAGACCTCTAAGTCCAAAAATTATAAGGTACTTAATGACAGTCCTGGAAGGGAATTAGTGTGATGCTCCAGTGGCAACATGAACATGGTGATATCACATACACAGTAGCTTCCAGGTGTTATCTTCAATTCAATTCAATTCAATTCAATTCAATTCAATTCAATTCAATTCAATTCAATTCAATTCAATTCAATTCCGCTTTATTTACATAGCATCAACTCAAGGCTCCTTGTATTGTAGGATAGAGCCCCTACAACAACACAGAGAAATCCCCCTGTGAGCAAGCACTTGGTGACAGTGGGAAGGAAAAAATCCCTTTTTTCCAGGAAGGAACGTCGGAAAGAACCAGGCTCAGGGGGCGGCAGCCATCTGTTGTGATTGGTGGGGGGTGAGATGAGGAACACAAGACAAGCGACATAGTGTGGAAGAGAGCCAGGGAAAATAACAAGTAATAATTTAAGTGTGGTGTATGAACACATAGTGAGTGAGGCCCGCAATATTTGCAAAAACATACATAATTTCATATATATTTTCCTCAGGGATTATTAAAGTATTCTGATTCTTAAAAAGAGTCTGTTCAGATGCTTCAGTTTTATTGTTTTATGACCTCACAAATGACTTGGCTCGTGATTAATTTTAAAAGCTAAAAATTCTCAATAATGTTCTGACAGCATAGGCTTTGTAGCGAGTTGACACTGTTGTGTCAGCTGACGGGGACGCCTCCTAAATGAGGAGAGATTTCATGTCTCAGCTGACCTTGAGAATGCCTCCAGAAGAGGCTGAGGAGGTGGCCTAAGATGGGTCTTGGCTTCTCCAGAAGTCTTCCAGACTCAGATGTGGGATAGCAAATGGAATAACAGTGAATGGATTGATACTATATATTTTTAGATTATATTGATATACGCTACCAAGAACAAAGACTGTGTACTATAGAGCTAATGTTATCTGAGCATTTTCACAGAAGGAGGCCGGGTGAATCATAAACTGTTGAAAGTGTCAGTGTCCTCAAAGGGTTAACATAATGGAAATGTTGGTCAACAGAGGCGTGGATTTCCAGTCGTTTCAGCTAAAAATAGCAGCTCTGTATTCATTAACTGTGGTGTCTCTTCCGACTGCCGTATCTTGTAGCTATTGCAGTGACAAAACTCTTCACTTTTTGCTTCCTCGAGATGCATGAGGCAAGGGAAACTTCACTTTCATGACAAGATCAGAAGACAAGATTAGAGAACCTTATTGCTCAGCCGAGATTATGCCAGCATTTTTTATGTTTATGAATTTTTGTGTTCACTTTTTGCTCCTGTCCACATTTCAGTAATTACTTTGAAGAGGCAGTCCCAGCTCCACATCTATTCCTCTATCTTCCTAACAAACAGCTGCACACAGTCAGGCTGGACAGCTGCCCAGCACAACTGCACCTTTTATATTGCGAGCTGAAGCAAAATTCATTTACTTGCTTTTGCACAAGGACACTTCAGGGCTGGTTTAGCTGTTTTTTGTTTTGTTTTTTTAAATTCAGCATATCTACCCATTTATTAAAGAACTGAAATGGTAGCTCTCGACTCCCAGTCCTCCAGCTTAGGCAGACACCCTACATCACGTTGGGGTGTAATAGCTTTAAGAGGCATATCACATATTAGTGTCAGTCTTTTGTTCCCTCTGCAATGATCTCTCATCACAGCCTCTGCTTCTCCGGGCTGCCAGCTGCAGTTCACGAAGCAAATTCTTTGCCTAATTGAGTTGTGTGCAATTCACATGTGAAGTGACATTAAACTGTACTTGAGTTGATGCAGTCTTCAACCTGCTTTTAAGCAAAATGTTATCCGCACCTCTTGTTTGATATGAAAATCTTGAAATTTTAGTTAAATTAGACAACAAGGTGGGTAGATGATAAATACAGATTGGCTAAACTTTTACTAGAAAGCATGTTTTTTTTTAAGTATTACACAAAAGGCAGATTTTGCACATTCTTAAGTCAAAGCGTGGGCTGGGCTGAGACGAGGGAAGCGTGAAGTGCGTTAGTGCAAATTTGCAATTCTGGGATTCCTCTGATCAGCGTTCTGTGGAGAAGCCCAGGGTACATCTGCCCATTCAGGAGGCTCAGCTATACCAGCGAACACACTGGGGCTGTTAAAACCAGTAAACAAGCAGTCCAAGAGATTCGCATATTGTGGGAGTAACTTGTGTAGAAAGGATATCTTAACGAGGCACTTTTTTGGGTTCTCCTGACACTGCTTTAAATCTAACAGGCTGTCAAATTATAAAACTCAAATAACAACCAAAACAGAATGGGGGAGTATGTGAATGGAATAGATATTATTTTAATGAAGGTTTCTCTCTGAAGTCGATCCATCCATTGAAAAAAATAAATAAATAAAATAAGAGACTTAAATTGTGTCTGCTTTTCTTTTCTCCAGGCTACAGTGTCCAAGTATGGATCACAGTTTCGTGGTAATTCCCAGCACGATGCCCTGGAATTTCTCTTATGGCTTCTGGATCGCGTCCACGAAGACGTCATTCTGGCCTCCCACAATAACAACAACAAGACCAAAACTCCTGGAAAGGTAGGACTGAAGCAGTTAGCCTGTATGCAGTTAATTTACATGCTAAATTAACTGCATACTGCATGTATGCAGTTAATTTCCAAAATTTACATAGAAACTCTTATACATATGTACTCTTGGAAATGATCTTCGTAAAGTCATAAAAGTATGTAAAATACGTCACATCTGGATCTCAGCTCTACAGACACATCAGTAATAATTTAATATAAATGATCTACTTGCTTAACTAATGCAGAAGTAATACGTGACTAAACATGTGATTTAATGAATAATCTGTTTCTCCTTCTTTGGCTTGATATATTATACAGGCATTGTTATTTCATGAGCTTAAATAATATTTAAGGAGTCATAATTTTGTCAATGTTAATCAAACTCAACGCACAGTTATATAATTAGGGTTATGAATCAGTGTGTTTGTAGTGTAAGTTGCCTAAACGCTCCACTGTACATTTGGTCTTTGTTTATGCATCTATAGCATTCATGGCCTGCAGCCGTGTAGCTAATGAGAGAGCATCCATCATTCAGATCTCATGTGCTTCTCTTCCCCCCAGTGGCTCATAGCTCGTGTTGTTTATTATCAAGCCAGCGAGTCTAACCTCACTGATAATGTCCCGACTGGCTTCGATAATTCCACAGATAACATCGCCATAGTCACATCTTCACAGGTCAGCTTCGAAATTTGTCTTGCAAAGCAGCTTTTCATGTCACCAGATGTAATGTGGCAATCTGCACTTTGCAATATTGCCCTGTGTCTAATGCATTGCCAGTGGACAAAGGGAATACAAGTATGGCAATTTAGTGTTTGATTTGTTCTCAGCATGTCTTCTCCTGAAGCCATGCCTGCAGGCACGATGCATCCAGATACCCCTTGAAGAGAACTTTGAACTGCTCTGCCGTGAGACATTAAAGCAGAATTTTCATGCATTATTAAAAATATGTTTTTACTTCTGAAATAGATATACCTCTTTATTTGAAGTGTTATTGGGCTGATAACCAATTTATGAGAAGTGCTGTTGGTGAGTCATTGCAAATAAATCCACTCATCTCACTGCCCCATGTTTCCCAAGGCAATAATTTAATGTGTTGTTTCAACATGTGATTGTGAGATAGGGATAAAGAAGCCTGACACTCCCAAGGTTATATGTTAATTAGCTTTAGATATGAAATATGCCTTTTTCCATGAGTTTTGTATAATTGAGTTATAATACATAAATGAATGGTAGTTATATAGTTTCTTTCTACTCAATTTGGGCACTCAAAGCACTTTGTATTGCAAGTCTCATTCACCCAGTCACACACAGACACATTCAAAAACGCTTTTATCTGTGCTTAAGTGCTTTTTATCTTTGATCACTCACACGTCAAAGATACTTCGACTGTAGATTAAAAACTTTACATCTACTAATTTCAATTCGTAGATGACCCACACTGCCACCTGAGTCAGAGCCGCCCAGTGTAGGGGAGTAAGTCACTATTTGTAAAACAGTGAAACAGCCCAAAATATGCATTCATAATCAAAGTTTTCCTGGAAAAAATATGGTTTAAGTTAGTTAAAAATGCAAATGTTAGAGATTATAGTC
>NW_005187482.1:1066097-1070152 GCF_000239375.1 Pundamilia nyererei | reverse complement strand
GGCACAACTGTTGTTTCTCATTTTGTTTTTGTACTCAGGAAAAATGCTGTTGTGTTCAGACACCAAATAAAGAGTTTTGCACATCATTACTCAGTTGTACTTTATAGTGTTGGATCGAACACTAAAAAGCCCAAATAGCAAAGAGAAATTAAAAATGCATGCCATGAAAAAATTTGGGCCTCAGGAGGTTAAACAGCCTTTTAACAACAAACAGCTGTCCAAGCAGTGGCCAAGAACATGTTTCAGTACAGGAAATGCATCAATATCGAAAGCTGAAAATGGCTCTTGTGTACAGTGTAAAAGATGTTTACATAAAAGTGCAGTCGACATCAGAATCCAGTTTAAAACCAAGTAGCAACCTTCGAATTCAAATGCCCTCTTTAAACTGGCTTCAAATTTTACAGCAGTAATAGTCACGGTTACGGTTTGGGTATCTTTATGTCTAATCTCTTTGCAACTAAATTTGTCTTTTATATGTTTTCTAGACAAATAATCAAAGAATATTTAAAGGTAACAACTTACAGTGCTTTAATGAAGTAATCACCGAAGTTATATCATTGATTTTTAACAGGGTAGCTAGCATCTGTAGCCTATTATATTTCAAAGTGACCTTCCAAGTACTTATTGGGATGTCTTTTGTTCTCAGTTAGAAAGGAGGAAAGTCCTTGTTTTCAGAAGGTGCACTGTCAGCATGTCATCAAAAGGCCAAAGCCACACTGTAAAGTATAGCATTTCTCCTGTCTTCTCTGTAGTGTAGCTGTGAGAATTTGGAGCACTGTTCACTTTGCCCTTTTTGTGTGACCAGCCCGATGAATCACTTAAATTATTTTTTCTTCTGTTTCTTTTTACATCACACAAAGACCCATCTGATGTCTCTTAACTGGAGTTTACCTCCTGCTGTAATCTCAGCTCGTAGTTATAGTGAAAGATGGGGTGAGGCTTTAGGCCAAAGGAGGGAGGGTCAGGACTGTATCTTTGAGTAAACTTGGGTGTGCAAGGGACATGAGAGGATCTTAGGACTGGAGAGCTGCTGATAAGGTATGTTACGCGCCTGCAGCACCCCCCGGGAAAATTTTGTCACACCTTGCTCAGCACAGCTGGTGTGGCTTGTAGGATATAAAGGTTTAAAAAAGCATGTTGACTTTTTCCTTGATCCTGATATATGATGGTGTCAGCATCAGGATTCATTTTGATCAAAGGAGCTGGATGTTTACTGGGGTGTTCCTGCTCAACACCTTTACATCCACTTAGAGAAAAATTGCAACAGCATGTGAAGCTCATTTGTTTTTTCTTCATCCTCAAATTAGTTTAATATTGTAACCAAAATGTTTTACCATGTTGAATACTTGATTTTATATCAAACAATGCAGATGTGATTGAACTGCAGACTTTAAGCTTTAATTCGAGGGGATTAACACCAGGTTAGGAATTAGTGCCATTTTTAAACTGTCTCCCATTTCCAGAGCCTCAAAACTAATTGGAAAACTGACTAACAACCCATTTCATGGCCAGGTGGTGGTGATGCCTATACCCTATATGCCTATAGTTAAGAAAAACAACTTCACAACATTGAACTAAGTCAGGAAAACTTTAAAAGACGTGGGCCTATCATTAATAGGAGCTGCAGTCTATAGGAGATAGAGGGTTGCACTCGAGAACAGAAAGGTCAGATTACACACAAAAAACCCTGCATTGTTTTGTAAAACAAAAAAACAAACAAAAACTATTTCAACAGATGAAACCAAGATTAACTTATTAACTTATACCAGAATGGGATGAGAAAAGTGCGGACGAATGGAGAAATAACACATGGTGGGTAAAACACCACATCAACTGTGAAACATGGGGGAGGCAGTGTTATGGCACGAGCATGTGTGGCTGCCAGTGGAACCTGGTCTTAGTCTTTATTGATGATGTGACGACTGATAGAAGTAGCTGAATGAATTGTGTGGGGCTGTACTCTCTGCTTAGAAGAGCCAAATGCTGCAAAGCTGACCACACAGCTCTTCACGGTACAAAGTGATGATGACCCAAAGCAAACTTCAGAAGCGACTCAAGAGATTCTCAATGCAATGGCCATGTCAGTCAACTCAGCTCTACCTAGTAGAGCAGCTTTTCAGTTACTAAAGACAAAACCGAAGTCATAGAGACCCACAAATAAACAGCAAATCATAGCAGCTGCATTTCAGGGGAGGAGACATAGCAGCTAATGATGTCCATGGTGTCATGAGCTGGCTGTGTGCAGCAGGCAGGATGGGACAGCTTAGGATAGGACACAGCTTTGTTGCTGGTGTGCAGGTGATACAATATTAAACTAAACTAAACTGCAAATCCGGAACCTAAACATACGGAGAAACACACGATGAAATACACAGCCATGAATGAGGGAGAACACGATAGTGGACTGAGGGAAACAGAGGCTTAAATACAGAGGGAATGATGAGGGAACAGAAAACACATGAGAGACACAGCAGAGACGAATTAGACACAACAAGGCCAGGGGAGCAAAACTAAACACACTAAACAAGGGTTGCAAGACTTTCACAATAAAACAGGAAACAACGGAACGCAAGACTATCAAACGAGCTTGACACAGGCAGACAGGGAGGAGTGAGGGAACATGAGAGACAGAGTGCGAAAGAGAGAGGAGACGAGAGAGACATGACAGGCTGGGGATCCATGGATAAGGATGATGGGCGGGAGGGAACATGGAATGACACACAAGGAAGAGAACATGGGCGTAGAAGAGGGAAACAAGGCACAAGGACTGGGTCAAAAGGACCCAGGACCATGACACATGGGTTCTAGAAATCAGGAAGTTATTGACTGCAAAGGATTTTTTTAAAAATCCAAGTATTAAAAGCAATTTGTATTTAAAATTATGTTGTTTTTTTCGCAGTTAACTATAGATATCTCTGTTGTTTTCAAAAGCAAAATTTAAAAAAAATAAAATCTCTGCTAAGAGACTTCAGACTCTGAAACAAGCTCCTCTGACATGTTTTTATCAGTAATTATTTGAGCGCTGTATAGTGCTGTAGTAGTAAATGCAGCATATGAATTTATATGCTTGGAGGTGTAGGAGAAAAATAGAGAGGCAGTAATCAGCACTATAAGAGTTGTTTGTTCAGGCCTTCTGCTATCAGACTTTTTTGCAGAAATCAAGGTTGTCATGGATTTCAGTTTTACTGGTAAAAAAAAAAAACGTGGTCAGATGCTTAGTATCACATAAAGAAAGGGATATTCTAGTTATTCTATTTCCCATGAATCAGTCTACTCTTTGCCTTATCTTGTCTTTTGTCCTTCATACCTGTTACATATTGTATCTCTGTAGGAGGTACAATATGTAGCAAAGCTGTGGTATGCAGTTTGATATCACTGCCCCTCCCACAGAGGAGCTTTGTGAGGGGCAGAAAGGGCCTCGCTGACTCTGAGAAGTGCAACTGCAAGAAAGAGTGTAAATCACATTCCTTTAAAACTTTAAAGAGTCACTCAGGATCATGATTCTGTCTATGATTTTTGTGGGGGAGGTTTGCCTCACCTCACTGTTTAATGTTCTCCCCAGTCAGCTTTCTGTGGCTCTGGTGGCTGGCTGAGAGTCATCCAGGGTCACAGTCAGTTTACCAGTCCATGCACGTTCCTTCTCACAGCCAAGGAGTCTGCAAGCGCCGTTCTCTTCTGCTGCAAATCAAGGAGCCTGTTGGCTTTTTTTCTAATTGTTTTTAAGCATCTGTTATTAGTTACCATTTAGCGAAGGAGAGCCAGAACCAAAAGAAAAGAGAGGACGAGGGAACCCCCGCTATCCCTCTCTGCTGATGACCTGCTTGTGCTGGTTTTGCTTTGTAGTTGGAGCGTTTCTGTTTTTGTAATCATAGGTGACATCCTCCCCACGCACACAATCAGAGTTGAACTATGCACATACTAACATTCACTGTTGACTTTCCATGGCTTTGACTCAGGCGCACACTTTCACTCTTAGTTTGTTGATCATTTATCTCTTAGGAAACACAGTGCAAGTGTGAACTTCCCTCACTCCCTACCTCTCTCTCCCTCTCTCT
>NW_005187482.1:1061026-1065094 GCF_000239375.1 Pundamilia nyererei | reverse complement strand
AATGAACTTTTTCAGAAATTTGAGCTACAGTAGCTCATCTGTTTGATCATAATGCAGGTGCCAGCCTTCGCTCGCCACGTGCATTAGTGAGCCTTGACCGCCCATTGTCCTGTTGCTGGTTCATCACTGACCACTCCACAGTTTAGCGCTTGTCAGACTCATTTAACTTCCTTAAGCTTGCCCAATTTTCTTTCTTCTAACACGCCAACATTGAGGACACAATGTTCACTTGCTACCTCATATATCCCACCTAGTAACAGGTGCCATGATGAAGAGAAAATTATTCACGTCACCCGTCAGTGGTCAGAATGTGATGCCTGATCAGCGTATAAACATTCCTTTTTCTGAAAAAGTGAGTTATGTACAACAACATGCATAACAGTTCAGGTTCTGAAGTAGCTGGCTGCAGTGCAAAACTATCAAATGCCTATAATTTGACGTATTATGTAACAACTGAAATCCAATATTGAGCAAGAACTGAGTAAACATTTGCTTTTAAAAATGACAGCAACTGGTTCCCTCAGTTTTTAAAAGAAGAGGTGATGCAATGCAGTGGTAAACCTTCTCCTGTACCAACTTTGTCGAATCGTGAGGTTGGCATCAAATTCAGATTTTACATGTTGCCGACACCATTTTCTAACATTTCTAGCATTTATTAAAACAATATATTTAATACACCTGAGTCTTAATCAGTAATGGCAGTGTTATAGAGCACAAACAGTAAATAGACGCACAAAGTCATAGCGTCACCTAAAATTGCAGTGCTCCACCTCCCTTGTGTTACAGTAATTTTCAGCCAGTGGTCGGACATATTCAGCAGCTTCCAATTTGCGTGACTCATTTGTGTCTATAGACCCACAAAATCTGAGAAGTGACTGTTTCTTTCCTTTCTTCATAGATCAGGAAGCTTATGTCTGAATCAACATGAACTGGAGCAGATCTGCTCTTCAATTCCAAACCAGCAGCTGCGCTTTTCTTTATTTTTATTTACTCACTAGAGCCGCTTCTGCTGTCGCTAACTCTAAGATGCCTTTTCCAGTTTTGAATCAAACCCTCCTGTGTTTTTTTTCCTTGCTATACTGGTCAACTATAATAATCGCTCCTAGGAAAAGGCATTACCCTGATCTAAAAGGGGTGTGTGGCCAATGGCAGCCAGGTGAATTTAAAGCTGCAAACACAAAAACAGGAGATTCTGAAGAGAGCTTAAAAAAACAGGCTCATCTAGTCATGACAGAATAAATGATCTGTTTTAAGCAGAATCTAGAACAGCGTTTTCTGGGCCATAATCAGTCAACAAGTCTGATACTCGGCTGATTTTTCAGTGCATTCCCAGTAGTTCAGCTTTTCGTCCTCAGTGCTCGTGAACTGAAATTAGACACATCCAGCCAGGAGCCGAGAAGTGGGCCCAAGTTTGAAACTTGGGTTGTTTTCAATTACTATAGCAGTGCACAGTTAAACCCACAGCTAAGTAGTTGCCTGTGTGCGGTCGGTGTCGCTCGCCACTCTGGTAGGGTTGGGATGTGAATGGGTTTGTTGGGCATCCCGTGTGTTTTGTGCTGTGGGTGCGTGTGTGTATGCGTTTCCTCTGTGCTCAGCCTTTGATACTGTCTGTCCTGCCAAGCAGAAATGGTTTCCTGTGGTTCAGAGCTACCCAGCTGGAAGAGCAGCTTGGAGGTTAGGGTGCAAATATGACCAGTAAGTGTCTGAGCTCCTTACTCATCTTTGACCCACATCAGTGTTGATTGGCTTATGGTGCACTCCATGTCCAAGATCCAAGTCAGAACTCCCCCTTAAATCAGACTTCCAACTTGGAACCCCACCAACCCCATACCCAACTAATGCGCATGTAAAGGTTTAAATGTTGCAGTCTGTACTAAAGCTGTTGTGCATTTATGACTCGCTAAAGAAGCCATACACTTAGAACTCACTCTAGAATGTAGTGTGAAGCGCTTTGGGGTCCTTAGGGACTAGAAAAGCACTATACAAATGCAGGCCATTTTACCAACTGACCAGGCTCTATGCATAAGCATGCTGCGGGACTGCAGCATAATGCCAGTGATACATGAGTGGCTCTAAACTGCTAAGGAGCAAAATAAATACATTTTTCCTTGCTGCTCCAACTCTACCACTACAAGACACTCAACTCCAGTATATGGCCAGTCTAATGTAGTATGAAATCTAAGAAATCTTTGCTCACAACACTTTCCACTCAATGATATATTGATCTAAAAAAGACACACAAAAAATGTTTAATAATCCACATTTCTACGTGGGCTGGACCAATGAAACTACATGATGTAAAATTGCAGAAAAAGTTATGATAGTTTTTGACTTTCATTTTTGTTAAGTCATAGAAAATGTCCTTGTTTTTAAAAAAATGGACTGTCATTTAATTGTTTTTCTGTTATTTAATTACTTTGGTCTAGCATGAATTACAATGGGGGTATTTATCAGTAGGAAACCTGGCGTGGAGTCCTCACTGGGCTGATTCTGGCCCCCAGGCCTTATCTTTGAACCCTTGTGTTGCACTGTAGCTGTCAGTATGATTCAAAAACAATGATGTATATCCGAAACCACAATGTTTAGCTAAGTTCTGAGCATGTCATAGGAAGGAATAGCACAATAAGGGACTGATATCTGAAGCAGCACAGGAGCTGATCTAGCTGTAGTCGGTCTGTCAGTCTTAGAGGCTGGATTCTTGCAAAAAGAGACACTTTTGTAGGCATGAGCTTGCTCACTGCAGCAGACACACAGCTAAACTCTAACTGTCTGACATCTCCAGACCAAACAATGTATCACTGGTGGTTTGAATAACAGTTTAAGGGCATTGCTATAAAAGCTGCTCTCATGCTATGCAGCCCAACCCAGAAAGACATTTTCTCATTAGGTTGTGGAGAGCTTTGAAATGAAAGGAAACATGGTTAGGGTTTGCTTTTTTGTCATTGTGAGTTCTCGGAGAGGTTAGATGGGTTTAATTACATTCAAACTAAAATATTTAAAGCTTTAAAAGTCATTGTTTGAACTCTAACAGATTGGTCTACAAACACGAGCCACGAGTGAAGCGCCTCATCTTACCTGAAGAGAAATCTAGTTAAATGAACTCACTGATTCTTTATTTAATATAAAGAGATTGACTTGCACACAAATTATTCACAACCCTGCTGGGTCTGATTGGCGTACAGCACCAGCCCCAACAATTTAAATGATTCAGATTTGCTGAGTGGAGGTTTTCCAGCGAGTGTGTCAATTCAATTGCCTGAAAGAGGCTGAGTGAAATGATTTAAACAGTTGTTGATAGAAATAATTTAAGGAGGGAGGTGTGCCTGTCACGCCAGGTCCACTTTTAATGTGTTATCTTGATTTAAATTGAAGCTGCCTGTAAAGATGAATGGAAAGCAGTAATTATCAATCCAGCCTCACCAAGATATGCCACGCTGGAGAAAGAACGTCGATCCAGAAATAAAAATGTGATTGAGTTAAGCTCCATTACTTGTTTTATAACACAGTATATGCTGTTTTTGAAGGCCATGAAACGGGTACCAGAGTCTCCTGTGTAGCTCTGTTGATGCGCATGTCATTTTATCCTCATCTGTGTCACCACAATCATCAGCAGCAGCCGCAGAAGCAGGAGGGTAATAATAAACCTCATCAGCTCAGGAGGTCGACCTTCCTTCATTAGAATTAATTTATCTCTCAGCTTCTCCGACTTAAAGTTGGAAGAATTCAGCTTAAGAACCCTTTTCACCCAGAGGTTTTGTTTGTATGTTTTAAGATTTAACATCTGTCTGTTTTATGCCCATTTCCTATTTTAGAGAGGAACAAAGCTGTGAGGCAGAGTGAGTGACGATTGGCTCCATTGGGTTCATGCTATAGACTGTAAACAAAAGATGGATCCAGAGACTGTGACATCATCTGTTGGTTAGTGGGGCCCATCCTTAAGAGAAACTGCCTTAAACTGCATGCTCATATGATAGAGACTCATCAGTCGCACCATATCCTTGACCCATTTGGCCTTTTGGACTCTAAATGGGACAGTAATTTACAGCTGTGAGAAGAGGTGAAGCAAAC
>NW_005187482.1:1052341-1059877 GCF_000239375.1 Pundamilia nyererei | reverse complement strand
GCATCACTTCATTGTAAATGTTCATTAACACCACGTGAAAGTATATACAGTGTACAGGGCAAGGATTTGCAACGGTCCAAAACACACTCCGCTCATTCGCTCCTCTTGTATTTGTTTTCAGCACACTCACTCTCACTCCACTCCACACCAGGGAAACAGATCGGGGGTACCAGACGAGTCCGAGGCCCTAAGCACAAGAGAACTGCGGTTAGCATAAACAGAGTAATCACACGAGAAACAGGGTTTATCATGGCTGTACTGACAAGAGTAACTCAACGATCCAGCAAAGAAGCCTTCTGAGCCCTCAGCTTAAATAGCCCAGGAGTCCAGGTAATCAGGTAAATTCACAGCAGGTGCGTGGGCCAAGGGCGGGAGCCCAGCTGAGCTGGTGAGAGAGGCAGACAGGTGAGAGAGAGGAGAGGGAGGGGGAGAGAGACACAAACTGAAATCAACATGTAGCCTGAAACCTAGGTCCACCAAGGAGACACAGAGACCATGACATTTTTTGAAATACCTTCAAAGAGACATGAATCACTTTTTTCCCAGTGACATGAACATACATTACATTACATCCACTGGTGTACAGTAATTTTTACCTTCATTTTACTGAACATACTATTCATCAGTTTTCTTTCTCTCTGCAAGAAAATAAACTAACTAAATAATTTCAAAGTGTGTGTTGGATCAGCGTTAGCTCCTGTGCACAGGATCGGTCTTGATCAAGTTCACTCTTAATGCAGACAGTCACTGAAAGACACATTATGCCTGTGAGTGTTTTAAGGCACTGGTACAAAGATCTTTCAGTTCATTACCTGGTTAAAAACAAGAAGTATAATTCCAGCAGGGCCTTTAAAGTCAGACAGAGAAATGCAGCAGCAGATACTAAAGTGTGGGATATTCCTTTTACAGGTGACCAACTGCTGAGAAGAAAAAGTGCTCAGCTCACAAATACAAAGCTAAAAACAAGTAAATAAAAAATGGAGAGAAACCAGGATTCATCGTTTATCACTTTTTATTTAATCAAGCTCTACTTTTTGCAGCCCTTAGTCAGTGTCTTTCGTTTTTGTGACTCACGCCGAGGTCAAATTATTGGGGCAAGGGCTGTTTTGTCAAAACTGATGTCCTATTCAGTGTTACGCATAACAGTCAGCTCATGACCTGCTTTAAAAATATGACTCATTCGTATGACACTGAATGGTTAAAAACACAAAGCAAAACAAACAGAAAGATAGAAACACTACCTAGTCTTTCACAGCGTGGTTAGTGGATATGCTGCACCTGTCACTCAGACACTGTGTTTACACCACACCAAGACCTTTTAGGCCACATGATTATAGCCTGCTTTCTGACCAGCTTTGCATCTTGGCTTGTTCTCGTGTCACCGTGTCTGTCTGATGCATCATTTTTTCCTTCTGTCGCTTTCATTTCTTTTGCTGAAAGCCCGTTCTCTACCATCTGGTGATGATGATAATCATGATGATGATGATGATGAAATCCATTTATAGGTCTGTGTTCTGCTGTCATGATGTTCTTAGACTAGCAGAGCAAGTACACAAAGCTCCCTCACAGTGGCTTTTACATAATTTTACATAATGTCTTTCAAAATCAGAAAGAATATCACGTATTTGCTAGTTTTATTCACATGTAGTTCATTGTTTTGGTTTTTCTGGAGAATTTTAGGAGCGTGACCACGCCTGCAAACATGCTCCTTCCGGTTCTCATCTACATAGGTTACCCCAGTTCTACAAGCTGTTCATTATCATTTACGTCATCCTCTCTCCCCTTTTTCTTTTACTTCTTCACTACTCAAGATTCAAGATTCAAGAGCTTTATTGTCAATACAACAGTATACAGAGCATACAGCATACAGCTTACAACAAGGCTGTTTCACCCCAAGCCCCTCAAGGTGTATATGAAAGATATATCTCCAAGAGATATAAAACTAGAAATTACAAATAAATAACATGCTAAATTTCGGTAAAATTAAGGGATTTTAATAGGTACTAATTACTAACTATACAGTACTATATTATACAGTACTATACTACTACTGCCAGATGGGAAGAGGGAGAACAATGCATGTGAGGGGTGGAAAGTGCCTTTCACTATGCTGTTTGCACGTCGGATGATGTGCCTATTTAGTACATGAGGATCTGCCTGGGAGATGCTGCCAGTTCCCTCCGAGGCCTTCTCCAAACTGCAGCTCAATTCATGTCCAAGCCAATCACCTTTACCTACTAAAATGCTGTTAAACCTAAAATGCAGACATGGGCCCAGCAAGTGAATTGCCTTTAAAGTAAATTCAAAACTTAACTTTGAACTTTGAAGTATCCATTGAGCAGCAGTTCTCTGGTTGAAAATACCTTTTTGATGAGGTCAGAGAATGGTCAGAGTGCTTTGAGCTGATTAAAAGGCAACAGTAGCTCAAATAATCCCGCATTACAGCTGTGGTATGCGTAACAATTGGACGAATCTCTGAACACACAACAAGCCAAATCCTGAACCATCAGACATGCTGCCTACAGCAGCGGAAGACCATGACGGGTGTTATTCCAGTCAGCTAGCAACAAGAAGCTGTTCACACAGGCTTGATTTCTGTTGCAACATTCAGATGGTAAGAGTCAGAATTCTTACCATCAGAATTTGGATTAAAGATAATGATAATAATGATAATGTCACAAAGTAATCATCTCAAACCTGCTTCCTGAACATGACGATGAGTTCAAACTCAAATGGCCTCCACAGTCACCTGATCTCACTCCAATAGGGCACCTTTGGGAAATTCTCAGCCAACAAGTCAACAAGTCAGGTCAATATGAACCAAAATCTCTGAGGAATGTTTCCATCACCTTGTTGAATCTATGACATGAAGAATTAGGGCACCTCTGAAGGTGTCAGGGGGCTCAACCAAGTGCTAGCAAGGTGTATGTAATGAAGCATCTGGAGAGTGTGTCACATGTCCATATCTCACACAGGTTCATGCTCCCACTCTGCACTGTTTGTGTGGCGAGTGGGAGCAGTGGATCTGTTATTGGTGATAGCTCAGGAAAATGATAGGATGATCTGAATGTGAAGAAAATTGCAAAACCCATTGACATCACAACACAAGAAGAAATATTAGAATCCATGTCATCTGTCTATTCTGCCTTGGTCCAGAACTTTGAATCAGCACACACTGCTCTGTTGAGTAATTCATGTGGCATTGTGAGAGGAAACAGCGCTTTCTCTGCTGAAAAGTAATCAGTCCAGTGAATGCTGTGGGAATGCTATTGATTAGCACTGCAGCACCATGGCTGTAAGGCAGGGGGACGTTGATGTTCAGTGACTGGTTAGTGTAATGTGAAACCCCTCCCCCTCAGTGCAAAGAGTTGACAACTTGGCCTCATGTCGGGCGAACGCCTATTGTTGTGGCTCCAGCTCAAGTAGTAGAGAGGTTTGTCCTCCTGATGCACGGTGACGCAAGCCCACCTTAGCTGGGAAAAAAAGGAAATGTTCATCTATAAATCTGTGTCTCTCAGTCTCACAGACCAGAGCAGCTATCAAATGCTTTATTTTATCTACTGATCAATTTATCCATCCATAAAGTGATGTCATTGCCACGACAACATATAAGATGCAAAACAAAGCCAATTGATTACTTGATTATTTCAGAAGCATAGAAGCAAATCTCTAACAGCACATAATTGAAGAAGTGGTGAAGATGGTAGTAACTGAAATCCAAAAAGGTGTTTCAAGGATGAGCATCTTATTGCAACTGAGCTCCAAGGTTTTCATGAGGCAGTGGTAGACTAAGCTGCTACACAAACAGATGGCAGATGGGAGGACAGGTTGGTGAGGGTCATTGACAAGATAGATGAGAGAGAGCGGGAGAAAGAAAAGGATGCAGACAGGTGCCATTAGGTATCAGGATAACATCCTTAGACCCACTGTTAGACTGGACTAGCCTGCTCCATTATTTTTTGCACTTTGATTTTCGAGTTGCCTTTGAATTCAGCCTTGTGAAGTTGATAATTTTCATTTCCATCAAACAATGTGGCATCCTTTTGTTTCTTACACCTTACCCAGTCCTTATAGATATCCAGCTTAATTTTTCCCCATTGAGATCTGATGTTTTCGAAGTTTTTCTTTAACTTTTTTTAAAGCAGTGTACATGTTTCCGTGGCTGTTGCCTAGCAGCACAGGCTGTCTTGATCATTTCTGATTTGTAGAAACTGTGGAAGATCAAAGTCAGTCAAAACTAGAGCAGACTGAAGCCATTATACTGTTAAGATGTGCAGCATATAGCCGTCATTCAGTTACAACCATGAGGTCACTTAGAGTCCAAGCCCTCATGTCTGGACGCTGAGCAAATAAATATGAATGTACCCCACAACGAGCGATCGCCTGGGGAGGATGTAATGGGCCAAAAGGGTCAGAGAGAAAAGCTCCCAGAATCAGTTATTGAGACTATTTATAGAGAGATAACCGTGCAACAGCAGGTGGTGTTGAAAGAGACCGTCCATTATTTATCAACAGTCTTTTTGTCAGCTGAGTACACTACTGACTCACTACTTATATCAATAAATGCATGCATATGTGTGTCTTTACAGCTGCCCTATATCGCTGTCTATCCTTTTCTGACCCTCTCTGTTACGATCGCCATGGGGATTTAGGTGCTGTTGTGGCTTGTTCTCAATCACTTCCTCATAGTGCTTTCTCCAGTGTCCGTTCCTGTGCATTTCCAGGGTTTGTTTAAATTATTCACATCAGGGCCATTACTAAGAACACTCACCCCCTCCTATATGATCATCTCCCCCCATCAGGATGAGATGGGTGGTCTGTTAGGAGGGGAGGGATGCCACATTTCCTGGGTTTTCGCCATAGTGGAGTAAAAGCGCCTGAGTTCTTTTACAGTGGATCCACTCACAGATGAATCACTCCCAGCAACGCTTTTTTGGGGGGTGAATTATTGAAAGCCTCTCCGATGGGACGAGAGTGCACTGTTAATCTGTGTGATTTCAGGCTTTCGTGCTGAAGTACAGATGTCCAGCAGTCAACAGTCTTTAACAGAGATGTGGTAGTGCGCTAGTCATCGGTGTCTACATCCACACTGCTGAAACGTATTGTGAGTAAATGCAGTGCTTTTGCCAAGGGTGCCTAAAACACTATAGGCAAACTTCCAAAAGCAGCTTCTACAAGTGGTGTAACATTACATAAAGTTCTTCTTTTGGTATGACCCTTTGTATCACTGGTATATTATTATTTCACAGAAAACAATAAGAATGCAGAGCCTTGGTATTTCTGCTGGATATGAGCTCTGCACTGTGATGTTGCAAATTCAGATCATGAGCATAGCATAAACTCAGTATGTAGTGTGAGTTAACACATTATACACATTCCTTAAAATTGGCAGGGTGTCTGCTCAGCTTCTGCCATGCTGGATGCAGGGTGGCTGCAGCTGCAGCTTTTAAAGCTTTGTAGTATTTACTTCATTTATCATTAACTGACATGAAACATGACTTTTATATCATCACTTAGACATAGTGAACGTCACTTGTGCCTGTCGTGTCACTCAGACATGAATCGGCCAGCGCTGTCAGCATGTTGTAAATGTTTGGCTTAAAGGGCATAGCAAAATAAGATGTTTTTTTTATTTACCAAACCAAACGATTGGAATCCATTTAATACACCATCACAATCCTAGTCAGTAATGTACTTACACTAAGGCAATGACATATTTTTGTTTCCAGCATGAGTAACTACCCAGAAACCTGACCTCTGCTTTTAAATCAGCTAGTGTTCTCTGATTTTTCTAGAAATTGACTCTTTCCAGGCGGCTGTCTGATGCTGAGCAGCCAACCGCACAACAATTTGCTTATCACGACTCGCTCTCAATCATTGTGGCCTCACTCTCTGTTCTTCTTTCAGCCGACTTAAAAAAATCACACTTTGTGAACTCTGGCCTCCTGCTGACAGTGCTGAGCTGGCGGCCGGCCTCCAGCCCACCACTCAGTTGCGTGCCGTATCTTTGTCATTTATCTAAATCCCAGAAATCAATTACAGCACTCCAAGGTGCCAGGGTGAGGGATTTGAGTTTTAATTTACTCCTTGCTCCTCAGGCACTGGCACATGCCCCTCTCCTGGCATTGAGGCTTATTGAATTAAGCAGAGGTAGACAATTCTCAGGCTTTACATATCTCGGATATTGGCAGCTGCACATTTTTGTGTTTACATTTCCCAGTGTTGCTTTTGTAGATATGACTGGCCTTGGTTTTTATTTCGATTTCATTTTGGGGTCTTTTCTGTGCTTAGCAACTTAGTTTGTTCTTGGCAGTGTTCTTCTTCTGACTGACTCTATAAGTCAGAGGGGCCAGTTCTTTGGAGTTCCCCTTACCAGATTAATTTAATACTGGATTAGTGTGCCAAAATCAAAAGAATTTACTTTAAAGTATCCATAACAAAGTCCATATGCACTCTGAGACTCTCCTTTTCCCTTTGGTCCAGCTAAATTAACAGTCTTCACAATGAAAATGCATCAGAATTCACCAGTTCAAACAGATCTGGATTGAAAACGCGCTACATTGTGTTCCCAACACATTCTCATTCCCAGGACATCAAAGAAACAGAAGAAATTTTTCATCCAGGATTTTATTTTCAAAATCTATTCAGGTAGTTTTGGTGGCTATACTGAGTCAAACTGAAAAAACAAAACAACTATCATTGACCTCAAGTTTGACGCGGGACACAAGCTCCATTCTTCTGGGTGAAAGTCTCATGTGTGGCCCACGTATCCACCATGACCCTGTGTTTTTTTCATCCTACTTCTACTTAGGGACAAGCCATGTTATTGTATTTGTCCACACAGTTACAAGGCTACAATATCACAGATATATGACTGGTCAGTTGCAACAAGAAGGGTGGGGTGATACCACCCTTCTTGTGTTACCATGTAAAACTATGAAGACCCAGTGTGTAACAGCAGCCTAACAGCCACAGGGATGCAGTAACGTTAGAAGCACTGCCACCAGTGATAGGTCAGCACTAGTCCCACGAGGGAACCTGCTGTTAAAAGGTAGCCCAGATTGAAATGACTTCAATCTGACTTCAATTCTTAGCAATGTTGTTTCAAATAAAAAGAAACTATAGCTACACATATTTTCTCTATTGAAGACCACAGTTAATACTAACAGTAATGTTAATGGTGGAACATTAATGCCTGACATGTCCGGGGTCTGGTGACCCAGTGCGCTGTGATTTAGTGGTTTCTCAGTGTGTTGTATTTCTGGCTCTTTTAGTTATTCCTTAGTATTTATGGTGATTTCTAGTCTTTAGGTTTCTGTCTCCCCTGTGTTCCTTCTGTCACGTTTAATCAAGTTATGCTTTCATGTCTGTGCTTCTCATCGTTTCAGTGTCAAGTCCGTGTCTCTGTGCCTGTCTCATGTTTCCTGTTTTACTTTGACGGTCTCATGTGCTATGTTAGTGTTTTCAGCTTTGCTTCCTCACGGTCTTGTTGTACGTGATTACTCCCAGCTATGCTCTCCTGCTGTCTCATTCCCT
>NW_005187482.1:973561-1052080 GCF_000239375.1 Pundamilia nyererei | reverse complement strand
ATACCTGTCCCAATGAGAATACACAAGTAATCTTTCTTATATATTTTTTAGGTATAAACACAAAACCAACCCAAAAGAGACTTTAAAGCAGTAATTCTACTGTACGTGTACAAATGAAAGCCATAATGCTGCTTGCCTGACTCCTTATCACTGCTGCAGTCTTCTTCCTGTTAAAAGAGAGTTTTTCCTTCCCACTGTCACCAAGTGCTCGGGTCATCAGATTGTTGGGGTTTTCTCTGTATTATTGTCGAGTCTTTACCTTACAATATAAAGCAGCTGTGTAAATAAAATAAAATTAAACTGGACTGGTAACACAGTTTCCCCTTGGATGAGCCTCTGCTTGTCACAAATGTCGTAATGAGACACAAGTAAAATGAAAATATTTTTAAAGAGTAGGGAACATTTGTGTGTGTGTTTGCTTCAAATACTGAAAGGTAAGTGTCAGAAAAGTAGTGACATTTTATGTCGGGTTTTTCTCTCTCTTTTCCTTCGTGGCTCTATAAATAGCTGGGTGGATTTTTTTTCTCTCTCTGTTGCCTGTCTGTTTAGTTACAGTTTTATCAGGTTGAAAGATGGCACATTTTTCTGACAAGCAATTTCAAAGATAGCATCTCAATTTCAGACTTGTGCATGCCATCCCTTGAGATGGCCCCCCTGTTCTGCTGGGGTCATTTCCCAACCTGTAAAACAATTTCTTAAACCAGCAGCAGACGCAGCTTCCTCTGTGGGAACTGATATCTGACCACGATCATTTAGATAACTCTTCAGAACCCCATATCAGAAGGCACATAAGCTGCCCCCACTTCCTCACTGTGTTTAAATGTCCATGCCGTCAACAGCTACTGTTAGCACACATCTAACACCTTACAGTCTACTGACACGGCAGGGCATGGGTTTCCAGAGAGGTGATAAGACCAACTGTGTTTGAACTCTGTGGCCTCGGTGTTGCTTTTTATCTCTCCATAAAGATAGCAGTGGAATCCATTAGCAAGCATGTGGAAGAAAAAGAGGGAGTAAAATGCTGCGCTTGATGTCAGCTCGAAATGCAAATGCACGACAGGCTGCACTCTCGAGCTCTCACTGCTTGTTGTACATAAAGCGGTAACTGGAAGATCAGCCGTGTTGAACCTCCGCTTTTGGTTAATCCTCCCGTGACAGGAAGATATGAAAGCTCCTCGACTCCATGAAAAGAGAGGAGGTAGAGGTTTGTCATTGTGCTCCTCTTAAAGCACAGTGCAGCAGGGTGGTCAGGTTTCAGGCTGGGGTCTCTGTGAGCTCAAATGCTTTCAGAAGAATAGAGTCAGCATTTGGAAATGCTGGCAAACTGCAAAGGAGTCTTGCGTTACTCTGAGTGCACCTCACAGACAAACAAACGCGCACACCCTCCACCTCCCTCTCCCCTTTAGAAATTCAAAACCCCCTTTTTTAACTTTGTGAGGGGACGTCATGGTCGAGCTGCCAGCCTGGGAACAGCGGCAGCCAGTACGGGACCAGTAGCTAGAAACTTGAGGAATAGTAAACAGAGCGAGAGTGTGGGTCAACAGAGAAGGCTCAGAGAGTGCATTTCCATTTGGCTCTGCCAGCCCGACGTAAAAAGCACCGAGATGATATGATGACTTAATGCAGTCTCAAGTACCTGACTTTTTACACCAGGCTATTGTGGGACTGATAGCGTGTGAGCAGAGGAATGCTAGCAGCAGGTCTGTATGCCACATTATGCCCTTTTAAAGCAGAACCACTTAAAGAATGTTTTCCAGCTTTTATTTTCCCCTGCCTGAAAAGGTGTGAATGAGTCAATACAGCACAGAAATATCACTGTGTGACTACGTGTCATAACGTTCAGCACTTTTACATTTTAGTTAAAGTGTGTCATTATTAACCCCTTTAAAGCCTAAACCATCAAATAACTGCCAGAAAATTCAGTGTACTGAGTTTTTATTAAACCTGCTGACAAATTTTAAAAAACGATTTTCATATTTTCTTTTTTTCTAATGTATTTTGTCATTTATTGAGGTTTTTCATGGGGGGGATTACACTGATGATGCAGAAGTCTCTTTCTGTGTATCAAATATGATGCACTAGGCATTAAAGCACAACAAACACTACTGTGTTCTTCTCAGCCCGCTACATGACTTTGGTTTACGCACACAGCCAAACAGATCTATACATTTTGGCAGCATTATGAAGTGAAAGGCACATTATTCAAACGTTTATTGCTTATGGTTTGTAATTAGGAAAACATGAATTCATCTGCAAACTGATGCAGAAGATTGTTCACATAGTTGTGTCGTCAGCATTGCTTATGATCCTCCCAGCGTGTTTCATCCCACACATTTAGTGTGACCTTGCAATTCTTTGGCTGCTCACTCCTTTTTTTTAAACTTCTCTACTTTTATCTCCATCCAAGGTCAGCTTCCTCCCATTTGTAAGAATTTGATAAAATAAAAATAAAGGCTTCTTGAAGGGGTTATATTTAGGACAGAGCGCTCTTTTAAAGGTTTTTTAAAAAGCAAACTAAAAACGTGCAAATGCCTGTGACTGAGATGGACATCGATTAACACCTAATCGGCTGTTTAACATTTGTACATGTACAGTATATTTTCTTTCTCTTCCTCTAACGCTGCTCTGTTTCCTCCTTCATTTCCACCTCATCCACTTCCTCCTTACCTCAAGCCTCGTCTCCTAAACTGAAGTCAGGGCTCTAGCACACAAAAACGTGCGTAAACATGTTGATTTATTCCTGGTATTTTTACAGTTACTCAGAAAATAAGACATGCAACCATCCTGTCTTCGGGCATCTGACACAAAGTTAGCTAAAAAAAAAAACAGCTGGTTGTTAGCTAACAGAAAAAAAAATCACACTTTCCTTCAAAAAGGTTGATTACACTCTCACATCGTATGAGAGTTTATTTATTAAGCGTCCAAATCCAACAATGTTGGATCCACTTCAAAGAAAGTTTCATTAGCTGTTGCTACTAAGCTTCACTATCTCTTCAGATTACTTTCACAAGGTTTTACAGCTTCTTCCAGAGTAGATAGATATGGACACATAACAGTTCACTACAGATGGATGGCAACCGAGGTTGTTTGTCCTACATCATCCCCCATAGCTAAGATTATACACTTGAATTAGGAAGGGGTAAAAAAAACAAAACAGAATTCGATGGGTGGTTGTCTGCAATCTACTGACATCTACTGGTGATATTTTACTCAATTTACCTTTAAAGTACACATTTGCTGTCTCATTAACAATGCCTAACAACCTTTGCAGTATATATATAATAAATATGAGAATGGGATAGACTTTCTGTGTTTATGTGTGGCCTCCTTTGTGCCGCAGGGCCCTGTTGGAGCTGAGGAAGTGCCGTCTCCTGATCCATCCCAGTCACAGCAGCCCAGAGTCCAGCACAGCTTTGTCCAGGAGCATTTCCAGGCACAATACAAGTGAGTTTCTAAGGATAAAATTTGATTTAAATGAAGTCGACATTAAGGACAAATCAGTTTGTCACATCTTGCTGGCTTACTATCATTACGTGAAGAGATAATGGTACAAGTGACTGCTGAAACCTTCCTTGAGTCATTAATAGACTGTATTTTAAAGATGTGGGTAACTTCCTTGAAGTGGCATTTTAATGTATGTCACAGAGAGGAGACCAAGAACAAAGGAGTGGGGGCACACAAGAACACAATATAGAAAGTTAGTGGAGGAAAGAACTGTGTTTATGTAGATGTATTACATAAAAGCAACAGTTTAAACATCATTTTGCATTAAAAACCTGTTTTTCACCTTTCAGACTTAGTAAAGCATATAAACTATTTAAGTGAAAATCACAATACTACCTACAGTAAGTTACAGAACAAGAATCCACTCATCCCTAAGTACTAAAAAAAGATTCCTTTGTGCATCCAAAGGAGTCTACTCCAGTAGAAAGAATTGGGTTTAAGGGATTTTTGCAGAAGTTCAACAGCTGCATCCATCTTTTATATACAGACAATGGGTGTAACTTGGTCTGACAGTTACCAGACACAGAAGGCCTGTCAAACTGTTTCTCCCATTGAATGACTGTAGCAAGACAAAAGTGACTTTGTAAAAAAAAAAATTCTTCTGAACCAAAAACTATTTGCCAGCAGACATTTCTTTCTGTTTGGCTGAAATCAGCACATACCATATCAAGCATCTTGTGAGTTTTGTTTGCACAAAGGTCCACTGCCATGTTGTCAAGTGGTCTAAATGTCAGGTTGCTCTGCAAGAGAAAGGTCACGACTTAAATAGCTCCTGCGGACACGTCTGTCTCATGGCACTCCTGTGTTTCGTCCAGGCTCACACTGTGTAGATAAATGACATAAATATTACTGAATAATACCAGTGAAGAGAGGGGGTCAAATCACACAATCCACTTACAGGCTCACAGTACACGGTGTTCAGGGTTCACCGGTCAGATTGCAGAGTAATTGCTAAATACGGCCGATTTAATGGAGATGTCATAATTTCTTTTACAGAGAAGCCCTCAGAGACACACATGCCAGGTTAGAAGGACTTTAAATCTTCGCCCACACAAACACACACACACACACACACACAGCACTAATTACCAGGCAGACAGAGGCAGTTATTCTGAAAAGGCCCAATGAAAAACTGGCCTGCTTCTCTAACCTCTGAGCCTCTTAGAAAAACAGAAATCTCTTAAGTACTTATTTAGAGTGCTTTCCTTTTTGTGCTGAAACAATTAGGGATGTCACAATGGTCGAGTATTTTCTCTGTTGTAATGCTTTGTGAATATTTTTCAATCAAAGACTTTTCTTCCTGTTTTTTTGGAAGGTGGGTTTTAAGGGGAAAAAAGGGGGAAAGCGCTTAGCACACTGTCTTATTAACATTTCGGTGCAGCTGGATGTCCTCATGTCTCCCACGGAGCAGTCATCCTGGAGATAAAGAGGCGGCTGATGTACACGTCTGTCAGCTGCAGCCTCCTGAGAGTGGAACAGGTCGACTTTATCTCAGTAGAATTTTTAATCTTGTCCGTTAGAAACTACGTTTATGCCGCAGTTTAGCTTTCAAGGCTTTGCCTCGTTGGTTAGTTAGGTTACAGTTTACTTCTATTATACCTAACATCTAAGCAGTTGTTGCTGCTGCTGCTGATTTCAAATCTCATCTTTTTGTAAACAAGACTTTTTCATAAAAGTGCAGGCTTTCCAGGCTGAACTGCCTCTGATGCGTACTCTCTGTGGCCTGTACCTTCTTCCATCTGCTAATTCTTTGGAAAATTGGCAGCTCTGTGTGACTGCCAGTATTACATCTGTCAGAGCGCATCGCCTAATTGCCACCCTCACTCTCAAATGTTTCAGCTGTGACACACTGGGTGGGTCTACATAGGAAGCAGCAGCCATAGCAGCCCGGCAGGCAAGATTTGTTCCTCTCTCCCACTCAAATAGTGTCCTAGCCAGCGAGAGTGGGTGAGACGGCACAGAGAGAGTGCGCAGTATACAACAGGAGCGAGTGCATCGCTCTGCGGTAGCACGTAGATGTCAAAAGATTGAAAATGTTATCACCTCAAAATAATTGCACCAATTTGAAGGGCGGGGTAATTGCTCTTATTGAAAATTAGAACCACCGTTTGAGGTTTACTGCAGTAAAAAGACGCGGCCCACAAAAGGAGCTCAGATATGAAGCAGTTTTTTTTCAACACTTCTTATGTCCACCTTTATTTTTGATGCTGCTATTGTGCAAATTTCTGAAGAAATGTTCTGCCATTCTTCAGAGACTCTTTTCTTCCTCCTGCTCGTCTTTGATGGAGAGGATGTGCTGCCTCACCTTTCCTTTTTCTGAAACACCCCAAAGGTTTTTTATTTGACTAAAGGCAGGTGAAATGCTTGGTCAAGTAATAGTTTTTTGGGTTTTATTTTTTTTTACATTTTCCTTCTTTAGAAACTCTTGTGTGATTCTGGCAGAGCTCTGTGGATCCTTTTTATGCTGGAATATTCATCTTCTGCCAAGCTTTAGGAGACGGAAGTCATCTTGTCAGCCAGCATTCAGGCATTGTCTGTGCCGCCTATAAATGTTGTCTCCCTTTTGCACTCGTCCAGGTCCATATCATCACGCTCCAACCTCTGCGCTATGTATTGGTCATGTTCACAAGAAACATACTGGAGCTGAAGCTGAAGCATTTAGCCTGCGCCCGGTGTTCGTTAGGCTTCTGTTCGTGCTCTTCAGCAAATTTGAGAGCAAGCTGTCACAAAAATTCCTACAGACAAGAATACCGCCGGCTCTGAATCGTCTGTTTTTAAGAGGTAGATGATGAAAGCAGTGCACTGTCAGTGGCATCACTGCAGACGGACAGCCATTGTGGTTGTATTTAGTGGTGCTTTACCTGCTTTTGTACATCCTTAATACTGCTGCAGCTGCGTTTTTAGTTTTACCAAGGACTTTCTTGGATCTTGGTGTAGATCAGAGGTGTCACACATAAGGCCTGAGGGCCAGAATAAGCTCAATAAAGACTCCAATCTGGCCCAGGGGACTACTTTGAAAAATGTGAAGGAGTCCAAAAATGGATGCACTACTCTGTTTTTACCACATTAAGATGTAGCAGAGATTAAATGTGTAGTTAAACGTCTTTACACTGCAGGAAAACAGAGTGTTCTGGTCCAGCCCACTTGATATCAAACTGGGCTGTGAAGGTAAAGCAAATATTTGATCATGTAGGACTTTCTTATTTATGGGGACAGACTGGAGTGGTAAATGGCAAGTACATAAAAGCAGCACTTGACATAAGGATATCTGATATCCTGAGGCAAAATTGGAAACCTGGCATGTTTTAAAAGTGATATGAGTGTATCCATGTATCTGTTTACATTCTGGATTATTTAAGCGACAGTTCCAGCTGGAAAATAATTTGCATAGTTTAGGTTTGGTGTTATTTGGCGAGGTGTAGGTGGGGCAGATTTTATTATGTTACATATGTTAATCACATACTCTGTAGCTTGGGAAACCTTGGATATTAGTATCATTATTTCATTATTTATTTATAATCATTAAATATATCTGCTGTATATTTTAGATTGAGACCAAATGCATATAAGATAACGACATTGTTTAACTCTAAAGACATTTTAGAGATTGTATCTGTGTTTGGACATGGGTGATAGATGTATTTATTGTTGACCCTCTGCTTTGTTTGTGTATATTTTTTTTACCTCAGCAGGGGGTCAAATGAGAATGAATAAGCTAAAGTATACACCGGTGTACTCTGACTTCAGGTCCTTTATTTATAATATAGTCTTTACTTGTTTTTGATTGCTTAAAAGTGCTACTGCACATGCGTGCATTCAATTCTGTTGTATACTGTGTACTACAGGCTGAGTTTTCCTTAGCAAAACCTTTACACAGATACTCCAGCATATACATTACACTGTCAGTCTATTTTACCAGTGCAAGAGTTGCAGACAAGCATCCAAACACTGAGTTTTTAATTGCTTATGAATGTATTGCACTGCTGGAATTAGACTTGGAACAAAAATTTCCCGACTCCTGTCTCTCTCTCTCTTTTGGCTTCCAAGGAACTGAGTCCTGGGGCTCCGTCACTGCCCGTGTAGCACTTTGCAATGCAGTGTCCAATGCAATACAACATCTAGAGTTGACAGACCGGAGAATTATCCTTGTAATAGCCCGGTTTGTCACTATGCAATCATCACGGCCATTATACATGTTCAAACAAGTTAAATCACCGTCCAAGCGAGCAGCGCCAACAATTATTAGATCTTTATTTATGTTATGTGTCATCACATTCTGGAGCTGATCAAAAGGCTCGTTTTGTGATGACTTTAGTTTCATTTCTACTTCGGTTCACTCACTGATGCATAGAATTTTAGGCCCTCTAAAATGGACCCAGCTCAGTATTTTATATTATTGCATCTTTACATTATATGAAGTTTAATATAATCCTTAATAATTGTATACTGGGCCTTTGTACAATGTCTAAAGGAAGCCATTTAACTCTCTTCCTTCTTGGTTTATTGGCTGTGCCAAAAAAGTAGAAGTTGGACGAGGCTGCTGCACTCACAGCCAGAGCTGCGCGTTTGACATGCGATATCAGGGAAATCTGCTCGCAGTGACGTCCCACTAAGCCAGAAGCAGAAAAAGCTATAAGGCTCCAAGTGTTTAGCTGTAGTGAAACCATAGCTTGAGGCATAACATATGAGCACTGAGAGGTGAAGTGAATAACACTAATTATCTCATCTTGGCCCTGTCAGTAGATGGGAGATATTAGGGAGAAGGTGAACATTTTGTCCTCAAAGTTGATGCAGGAAAAATGGGCACGTGTAAGGATTTGAGCTAGTTTGACATGAACCAAACTGTGATGGTTAGATGACGGAGTCAGAGCATCTTATGGGGTTTTCCCATTCTTCAGTGGTCAGGATCTATCAAAAAATGTCCAAGGAAGGAACCGTGGTGAACCAGCGACAGGGTCATGGGCAGAGTGAAGGCTGGCTGGTGATGTCTGGTCCAACAGACAAGCTGCTGTAGCTCAAATTGCTGTAAAGTTAATGCTGGTTCTGGTAGAAAGTTGTCAGAGCAACACAGTTTGTTGTGTATGGGGCTGCAGAGCTGCAGACCAGTAAAGGTCTTCGCCAACAATATTATGCAGCTGGTCATAAACAGAGATGGGCAGTAACATGTTACAAGTAATGTGTTACTGTAATCCGATTACTTTTTTCGAGTAACGAGTAAAGTAAGGGATTACTATAGCAAAAACGGTAATTAGATTACCTTTACTTTCCCGTAGTAACGCTGCGTTACTAAAACCGTGATTTTTTTGCGAGAATGTCTCATGACAGTGACGTAAGCGAGTGCGACGTTTGTGACAACAGCTGTGTGCAGATCAACAATGGATCATATATCGAGTGCGGGACAGAGTATGAGCGTGCAGCGTTTAAAGCGTGGAAGTACTGACCTTACTTTGAGTTTGATTCCGTAAAAAGTGACAAAAACATTAGCGTCTGCTGTTCACTGCGTGGGAAGAAAACTTCTTTTTACAGCGAAAAAAACCCTTAACTTCTGAGCAAGCACCGATGGCGCTACCACGTAATGGGAAACTCACAGAGAAACTCGCAGATTCTTCAACTGACCACTGCGGCACACCTGCACCAGGGTAAACCTCAGCCTACGCCACTCCTGCTATACAGGTGAAAATAGAGCAACATGGCCGCTAGTTTTTGATTTTATTTATTTTTTGCTGTGTTTCATTTGCATTTATTTGAAAGACTGAGTGTAAACACAAAAAAATATTTTATTTTATGTGCTGGAATGTGCAGAAAATAGGTTCAAATGTTAAACAAATTTCTTCCAGTCAGAGAATGTTGCATATAATAAATTTTTGCTTGATGCATAAAGTTAAAAGATTAAAACTAATAAAACAAGTTAACAAAAGAGACTTTTCCATTTGATTACATTTTGTATGATGGATTATGTAGAAAAAGTAGAATTAGGCTGAAAGATCTATTGTTTTATCACCTATTCAGGTTGTAAATCGTGTTTTTAAAAAGTAACTAAGTAACTAAGTAATTAATTACTTTTGAAAATAAGTAATCAGTAAAGTAACGGGATTACTTTTGGGGGGAAGTAATTGGTAATTAGTTACTGATTACTTTTTTCAAGTAACTTGACCAACACTGGTCATAATGTTATGTGTGATCGGTGTACACTGTAAACTTTGGCCATGTTGAATATGAGCATCTGATATAATAACAGCATGTATATGGCAGAAAATGTAAATAACAGGTCCACATAAAGTAAAGCCTAAATTAGATCAAAGATTGTAATCTTTTACTATATGTGGGTGAGTTACCGTAGCTGTAGTTAGTAAAAAAAAAAGAAGACTTTCCAGCAGTGTGCACCGCATGAAGGCTGAATGACAGTCAGTCAAGTGTTTCAAATTACAGATATAGTGCAGTTTCAGTGGGAGTGTGGAGCTCGTCTTACTGTGGCGCCAATTTTTCCGAGGGATCTCGCTTACTCTCTCGTTCTAGTATTATTATGTCTCAATTGTACTTTTAATTAGAGAATTATGAGACACAAATTAAGGTTCATGCCTTTTCAATTTCAGAACATTAACGTGGTCAATAAACTGCTCCCCACCTCCCAGCGGAGGATAGCGACGAGGCTTAGTGAGAAAAATGAGGTGCCAGCGCGTTTCATTTCAACCCAAGTTGTTTTCTTTCTAATTGCTTAGAAAAGAAAATGAAGTGGAAGCAGATAAGTAAATTAAGTGTTATTCAGGAAGGTTCAAAGCTCTGTGCTGTAGGAAAGCATCAAGCCAAGAGTCTCTTCAGCATGGCTGCATCACAGATGAGGGGATACATACCTTTCAACCTTTCCACGCTTCCTCCATTAGAGCATCACCAGAATATCACCTCTTCCTTTGCTGCTTTTTATTTCTAAGTGTTTCAGAGCAGCGCTGGGCACATCTATGTTTTAGCTAAGGCTGAGTGTGATTTGTATGCATGCAGTGCGGTTGCCCTCACTGTTTCCTGGCGAGAATAAGACATCCGTAGGGCAGCCATTCGACTCTGCCAAAATGGAGAGATCCACTAAGAGCCCATGTCAGCTGGGCTTGTTTGAATAGAGCTTTGTTCACCAGCCTCCCACACCTCCCTTTACTCCCTCACTGGGTCTGTCAGGTGCCTTTCTGTAAGGAAAACACATTTGATCAGTTTATCTGTGTCTTTCTCATGGAGTGTGCTAAGGTCGGAAAAGGTTCACAGGTCGTTAGCATGACCTCAGTTCAATCAAGACATGATGTGAACTTCAGATCTTCTACTTACGCTTACATATTGCTGTGCATGAGCTGTATTTCCCACAAATCTCTTAGTTAATGTTCTGCCTGGTGCTTTCCACACTATTTCAACAGATTTATTTCTGTTGTTTTGATATTGAAGTAATACAAATGAAAAGATAAATTAGAGTAATGACTGATCAACACTATAGTTCCATTGAAACATGCTGTGCACGCTTCCGGTGTGGTGTGAGGTTCCTGTGCCGGCGGGAAAGGAAAACCCTCGGGAATATGTTTACAGCTGAACAGATGTTTGCAGCAGAACCGTCCGTCACACTTAAGCGTGAAGTTGTGAAGTTTGCTGACGACACAGTGGTGTTGGGTGCCATCTCCAACAACGATGAGGCGGCCTACATGGATGAAGTGAAGAATCTGGCATCGTGGTGCCAGGACAACCACCTCCAGCTGAACGTCAGCAAGACCAAGGAACTGGTGGTGGACTTCAGAAGGGGTCAGCACAGAGACTACAAGCCCATCATCATCAATGGAGCTCCAGTGGAGAGGGTGCAGTCCTTCAAGTATCTTGGTGTCCACATCTCCTCAGACCTGACATGGGCTGCCCACATTCAGGTCCAGACCAAAAAGGCTAGGCAGCGCCTGTATCACCTACGACAACTGAGGAAGTTCAGGGTCTCTCCAAAGATCCTCAGGATTTTCTATACAGGCGCTGTGGAGAGCATCCTCACACAGAACATGACATCGTGGTTTGGGAACAGCTGTGTGAAGGACCAACAAGCTCTATGTATATATAAGCTGTATGTATATATATATATAATGTTCTTCCTCTACCCCCCCCCCCCCCCCCAATTTTTGCACATGTCGAGGAGCGTGTCAGGCTACATTTCACTGTATGTTATACTTGTATAACTATGCATGTGACAAATAAAGAACCTTGAACTTGAACCTTGAACTTAAGCAGTTACACAGAGCCATACCAAACACCTGCAAAGTATAACCACACGTTTTTATGTTAACACAGTCAAATGGTGCTCCTGAGAAACTTTTTAGTAATTTTTACACTAAAACAATTTTTCTAGCTAGTCTGGAAATTAAACTTTTGAGCTAACAGCAGCCAAAGGGGAAGCTCAGCTGTAACTGTTGCTTTTAATTAGCTATTGAATTGAGCACAGGAGTGCAGTTTATGGAAGTTACAAATTCTGATGGTCATTATCATTTATATTTTTAAATATATATTTTTATACATATAGTATGTTTAATTTATCTTATAAGGAGCAAATAATATGATGTGATGATGTATTATTGTTTAATCAGCTAATCACATGGCAGCAGCTCAGTGCATTTAGGCATGCAGACCTGCTGAAGTTTAAACTTAGCATCAGGATGGGGAAAAAAGATGATTTGAGTGGTTTTGAACATGGTTGTTGTATTTTAGAGAAAAGTCAGAGGAGAGTCTGACTGCTTCAAGCTGATAGGAATGCAACAGAAACTCAAATAATTAATTATGACTAAGGTATGTACATCTCTGAATGCACAGGATATTGAACCTCAAAGTGCTGAACCTGGTATCTACAGCAGTGGAGGACTACTTCTGTTAGCTAAGAACAGGAAACCTGGGGCTACAGCTCGCGTGGGCTCACCAGTATTAGGCAATATAGGATTGGAAAAATGCTGCCTGGTCCGAGTCTTGATTTCTGTTGCAGGATTTGGATAACAGGGTCAGAATTTGATGTAAGTATATTGTAAACAATATGAAAGAATGGATCCATCCTGATCAATAGCTCAGGCTGCTGCTGGTCGTGTAATGATGTTGGAAATTTTTTTGGCACACTTTGGGCCACTTAGTACCAACTAAATATCCTTTAAATAGGTTAGCTTACCTGAGTATTGTTGCAGACTATGTCCAACCCTTTATGACCACAGTGTACTCTTCTTCTGTTTGTCACAAACCCCAAATCATTTCAACCTGGTTTTAATTGTGTGATGCCATCATGTCATGGATCAAAATCTCTGAGGAATGTTTCCAGTAACTTGGACTTTTAACTGGACTGGAAGGAATCTGAAGGAATCTGGTCTACATACTGACCAAAACCACAGCCTGAATTTCAGCACATAGAGCAAATACTGCAGGTGGTACAGATGGCTCATTGTGCGAATATATTATTTTATTCATTTCATCTGTAAACCATAAAAACCATGGACAGGCTCAGTCTTCTATTGGTAACTTTAGAAGAGTGTGTATGAACACGCCTGTTTTTGAATCTTCTTTCAAATTTGTTGAACATTCACATAATTAGATCTGTTTACAGAGAGTTGAGGTTTACAAAATCACTTCCAGCAATCCTGCTTTTAAATTCTGTGGGCTCCCTGACTCATTGTTGAGACAATTAGCTCACCAGAATAAGCTATTTCTTCCAATGACATTAAGAGGGATTAACTGAAAGAAGTGAAGCCATCCACAGAATCAAAAATCGCTGTTGTAGTCACTCCCTCCTTTCTGTGCATTCAGACGTACTTAGGAAACTTAGTAAATTCACCTACCTCCTTTGCTCGAGCCTCCTTTAATGGCATCACATGAGCAGCGAAAGTGACGCAACAGTGTGGAAACCGCTTTTGCTGTTTTGCGTTTATAGCACCAATCATCCCAGGGGGGCTGCTTCAACTACCTCTAACCCCCACCCCATCCCTCGACTCTCTCTCATTCCCACCAGTTACATCACTCATCTTTTCCTTTCTCACAATCAGATCAAGGCGTCTGAATGGAGCACTGTGAACACTTTTCCTGTGGTGTTCACTTGTGTAACAAGATTAAGCCATCTCCTTTCCTGCCAGACTTAATCAGGAGGACTTTGAGATTAATTGGAAGCCCGTGTCGAGTCAGTGCAGCTGTTTTTTCGAGACTAATGTGACTGTGTTCTTTCGTCCCCGCAGATCTTCACTGACATGCCCACACTGCCTGAAACAGAGCAACACCTTTGACCCTTTCCTCTGCATCTCATTACCGATTCCTCTTCGCCAGACCAGGTGAGCAGTGCTGTTATTTTCAAAAAAGACTTCTGTCTATTATCTGATATGGTTTTTCTAGTCAGAATGACGAGTAGAATGATGTGGACCTCTGATCATTACACTGTTCAGGTATCTTACAATACGTGATCTATATAAATATTCATATGTTTTGATTGTTAATCTTGATAGTTTGATAGTTACTTCTTTTGAAGTCAAATTGTTATGTTCATTCTTCATCTCCATATTTTTCTTGCTCTGCCACAGTAGCTTTGCATGATTTGCAGTTTTGTGGAGCTCTGTAATTCTTCCTGTGTCTGAAACAAGCTAGCTTATCTCCATTCAAGCTAACTTTCTTCAGATTGGCTACACCTCACAGAAGCTTTGAACATCATATGTGCCATGGCTTCTATGCTCACAGGTGGATGATTGTTTCTGAGATAGTCATTTAAAGGATATTCACTCTAGAAAAGTTCTGATAATGGACTTATTAATAACTTATATTGTAAATAATTGTGCAGTTCTTCTTTTTGTATGGTTTAATGCCAACGCACCCGCCACCTCCATGTGAGCACTGTTAAAAAAAAGTTTCTTTCCTCCCCATTATTTCTGACTGTTTTCACTAGTTTTGCATTGGACTAGGGTGCCTAATGTTGTCACTTCTGGACCCTACCGAGGTTTCAAAGGCAGTCCAACTCCTCCAGGTTGGCACATTAATAACTGCCATTACCAGAAAGTTTGCTATGTTCCCCTGCACCGTCTCAAGCATAAAGAAGATTCCAGCTACTCTGGGAGAGCTGGACAGAGCCATAGAAGGCCCTTAACCCAACAGCTGGATCGATATCTGCTCCTTTGTGAATAGGATGAGCATTGGCAGAGCCACAGAATGACCTCTAGCAGGACACTGATGTGGATGTCACTGACCAAACAATCTGAGAACTAACTGAAAAGGCAAAGGGTACACTAGGGGCCAACATCCCCAAGGGGGCCTTGTGCTCACTGCCCAGCACCGTTTTGCCGAGCCAAATTTGCATTTGCCATAGAATACCAGAGATGGCGGATGCACTACTGGCACCCTGTGCATTTCATAGATGAGAGCAGGTTCACCCTGAGCACATGTGACAGACATGAAAGGGTCTGGAGAAGCCGTGGAGAATGTTATGCTGTCTATAACACTGTTCTGCACGACCAGTTAGGTGGTGGGTCAGTGATGGTATATCCATGGAAGGACTCACAGACCGACTAAGCAACAGCACCCTGACTGCCATTAGTTATCAGGATGAAATTCTTGACACTACCCTGGTGCAGTGGGTCCAAGATTCCTCCTGGTGCATGAAAATGTTGAGATCTAATGATTTTTGAATGTGTTCCTCTTTTTTTTGAGCTGTGAATATTTTGTTATAAAATCACAGAAGACTTTGACTAATAGCAATATTGGTAATTTTATATAGATATTGCAAAACACTGCTATTTTTGTGACCACATTGAGAACCTGATATTGTGACATAGGGATTATTTTTGCATACATAGAGCTCATTATTTGAAACTTTGTGCATGTTTAATATGTGAATCCACTACTGTAACAGTACATACTGTATGTGACGGAAAATAAGGAAAAGCATGATAGGTGCTCTTGAAACTTCAGGCAATAAAACACCAAACAAATCGTGACACAATTAGAAAATAGGATGTACAACACCCAGCTTTGTTCATGCATTACATACAGTAGGAACACAGGTCATTGTGGAGCTGAAGGGCCTGGTATCAGAAAGGAAAAGCTAGTGGGAAACCTTCTCCGCATTAAAACAATGTGTTATTCAAATTTACATGAAAACAGCCACTTCTCCTCCACGTTAGATTAACGAGGCCCTGAGCCCGTTCAGGAAATCCTGACATTTTCAGGGAGGGGTAACCCATTCCTCCTTTTTTTCAGCCAGTGCCTCTCTATTTATGCATCAGGCTTTTTTCCCCTTCTTATCAAAAACACATGTACATATCTACAGATAGGTGACCAAGACTTTCAAGTTAAGAGACTTTCACAAAGTTTTTGCTGGCGTGGATTAAGATGGGTCGCTGTAAAAACAGAGTTGTGGGAGTGGTCTCTTACAGGATGAAATGATATGAATCATATACTTTGGCCATAATCACTCAGGTCAACCCAGGTGAACACAGATGTCTGAACCACCGTGTCAGATGGTGCTCTCTACCATCGTCATCAATAAACCAATGAGGGAATATCTTTTGGGTGAATGGTGCCTATCCCTCCATTAAAGACTTTGGAGAACCAGTGCCAGGGAACACTAAAGCTGTTCTGGCAACACACAGTGATCCAGCACTTAACCCTTTATTTTATTTTATTTTATCACCTGTCTTTAGCAGTTGGATAAAAATGTGGCTCTTAAGCACTTACAACACACTCCAGGTGCTTGCTTTTGATCTTTACTGTAATGCTGATAGTTTTCTAAAAACAACATGGAATATTTTGTCTCCCACAACTTGCCTGTTCTCATGTCCTGTCCTGTGGAGGTGGACTGTTAGTAGTTTAGTGAAGCTCTTGCTTAGACAGCTGGTATGAGTTGTAATAAGGTAGGTGAGCTACAGAGCCTGGAGTGTTTCCCAGTATCCACAGGAAACAGCACAACGTGTTTCCAAACCCGAATTGGGGAAATAGGCTTGCTGCTGGTAAAACTATATGTGTGTTTGTGTGGGTGTGTGTGTTTGGTATAAAACGAGAGCTAGGAGCCAGTTAGCTTAGCTTAGCATTAAGACTTGGGTACAAGAAACGGCATTTTAAAATGTAAAATTAGCAATTCAGAGTTGTAAGGGTGTTACGTGGCAGACTTTTTCTAAGGCCATGTCCACACTAATTCGTTTTTGTTTGAAAACGCATCTTTTTCTCTTAGCTTTGGCCTTCCGTCCACACTGAGATGGTGTTTTTGGTCAAGGAGACCTGAGCTTTTTGAAAATGCTCTCCAAAGTGGATAAATTTGAAAAATACGTTTTTGCATCGCAGTGTGGACTACGAAAAAACGGAGGTTTTCGAAAACGATGACGCATTTTAATCATATGATGCAGTCATGTGACCAATTAAACTAAGATGGCGGAGGGCATTGCAGCAGCTGTTTTGTTTGCTCTCAATTGATTGAAATTTTGACAGCCCTATTGAAGATTAATATCAGTTTGTACATGCTCCAGGTAGCTTTTCTTCAAATTCTTTAATTCTCACTCGCTTTTGCAACTTTGTACACCACCTCATTGTCAGTCCATTTAAAAAACTCAGTGCTTTTCCTCAACATTTTGCAGCAATGTTTCAAAATCTGGAAAGTAAATAAATGGCAGACAGAAAGGTCAAATCGTCTTACATTTCATGCATGTGCAATACAGTGACGTAAGAATTGAACAACTGTTCGTAAATGATTGAAAATGATTTTGTGGACGCGGAGCGTTTTTAGACGAAAACACTGTTTTCAAATTTATCCGGATTAGTGTAGACATAGCCTTAGTCTGGAACATACTTTGCCTAATGGTGGCTAAAAACAAACAAGCTATAAGGCGCTAATTTAATTTAAGCTTTAATGATCTGTGAAAGTTGGATTTTGTTAAAGAGCCGGACTAGTTGTGTTCTTTCATGCTAGCTAAAGCCTAGAGGTGGGTGGATTGATCCAAATATCCAAACAGTATCAATTACAACGCTGGTATTGGTACTTTGTTGCTTTCCTCTAAGTTCAGTATATAGTCCACTGAATTCTGTTAAATGCATTATTTTGGGGGAAATAAAAAATGTACCTAAAATATGCACAATGAATAATGTCCGAGGCTTTTTGTCTGTTTTATTTATAGCCTTACACATCAGAAGTCGACCCAGGTCTCCAAAAATCCCACTTTCAAAATACACGAAAAGCTCAAAGCAGCGTTTTGTTGCTATCAATTATATGGAAAGTAAAAATCACAGAGATTTAGCGGTCATTAAAATGTGTTCAGAATGTGCAGATTGATGATAATTCATCTCATAAATCGTGACACACTGCTCTCCCCTACACAAGCTGCCTTTATAGGTTAAAAGTATCAGGATCTGTATTTGGTATCAGATTGATACCAAACTTCAAAAGCCAAGCATTAACCTGGCTACATAATGAAAGGACAGAAATGGGAGTTTTATCAATTTTTTCATTTCACCTTCAGCAAGAAGATGAATATATTTATATATATGCATTTCCCAAACTGCAGAATAAACTGGTTTAACATGAAGACGTGTGTCTGATGGACAGCGTTTGTTGAGATCTGAAAATGAACATCACATCCTGTGAGTGTAGATTTGTCACTAAACATTTTCCTTTTATTATCCATTCTTTTAAATAGTTCCTAAAAGTTCAGCCTACCTCTCTTCTAATTTAGGAAAATGTTTTTTAAGAGCTGATTTCTCGTGGTGCACCAGGTTGAGAGTGCTGTGTTTCCAACCTGTCGTTTTTGGTGTGCAGTAAATAGGTTGAGAGAAAAAAAATACATCAGAAGGAATAAACAGAGGAGAAAACAGATGGATTATCTTTTAAAGAATTCATTATATATTTCCCTGTTTGAAGAAGTTCAGCACAATCACACCCAGATCATGTGTGTAAGCCATAAACACATACTGTTTGTCACCAAACCAACATTTGCTGGGCTTGACGATCCAAACTCATCCATTGGCGGTCGTGTCCTTGTTTGCTATTGTTTACACTATACATACGAGTAGATCTCATTAAACTTGGATTTTTTTCTTTAATATATCTAAACATGAACTCATCTGGTAAAAAATTATAAAATATAAAATATAATTTTAATGAAAAGCTTGGAAAACTCAAAAGCACAGATTTCAGAATGGTGCCAGTGACTAGAACATCTTTGGGGAGTGACCTCTAAGGCCTGCAGGCAGAGAGTCACACATGAAACTGGTAAATTATCCTAAAACAGATCATTCAGCTATAATAAAAATCATCCACACATTGCAAAGTTTTATATTAATGTCTGTTTGTCCAGGACTTGCTGCCCATTGTCAGATTTTAACAAACAGAATCAAAACATTTGACCACAGGTAACTTTTAGAGCTGCATCTACGATCACAAAGAGATTGCACAAATCTGACATACCTGAAAGCGTGCTGGGGGGAAAATCCTTTGATATCCAAAAAGAACAGCAGTTTAAAAACTAAAGCATTTTAACACCACAGAAGTCCACCAAGGAATTGCTTTGAAAGAAGAAATGTAGTTATGAAACTAGACTTGAATCCCCAGGAAATATTGAAAAATCAAGAAAACCATCAAATATCTAGAAACTAAATGAACTTAACATGTAAAAGTGGTGAAGATTTTCAGTCAGCTGATTTCAGAGGAGGCAGACAGTTATGCAACAGTTAGTAGTTATTTCTGCTAAAGAGGACGATACCATGCCAGCTGGTGTCTTTGAAGCCAGAACCTTCTTACTGTGGGGCAGCAGTGCTAACCACTGTGCCACCACGCTTGCTCAGTCTTATCCATATAGTGCCAAATCACAACAGTCGCCCTGAGGCACTTTATACTGTAAGGTATAAAGTGGAGAGAAAACCCCAATAAACAGAAGACACCCCATGACCAAGCAGAACCAAAGAAGAAACCTCCATCACATTGAATATTATTTAAAGAAATTAAAACTGTTAGTGAAGAGCACATTTCAGTCCCCAGTACAGCAGTCATTAATAGCAATTAGGTTTTGTTCATACTGAAATGTCTTTAGCACAAATTAGTCTCCCTTTGACTGTGGCTTGTTTGAAGTCTCCTATTTCCTGTCCAAATCAGCAGAGCAGGAGTAAATGCACCAGCTCACTAGTTGCAAATAGATTAAAAAAAATCTTTTTTTTTTACCTAACAAGAGCCAGAAAAGTCCTGTTGTTGAACTTGATGCTAGCACCAGTTATTGAGCAAGCTTCAAAGTGCTGCTAGTTTATACATCACTTAATTACTTATTGCCACAATATATTTGATATGCTTGGGAAACATAAAGCCAGCAGGACCCTTAGAGGTGTCAAACACATAAAGTTGGTGGTCCCAGAACTTAATGAAGTCCAGTTCAAAATAAATAATTCACACTAACTTGTGTGTTGTGACAGAAAAACTGCATCGGAATAATTCTGGAGGCAGACAAAGATGAAAATTATGCGCGACCATATACAGTTAGGTCCATAGGTTTTTGGACTATGACACATTTTTGAAATTTTGTCACTGGAGTGTCGACGTTCAGCTTTAATTTGAGGTGTTTAATAAAGGTATTGTATTAACAGTTTAGGAATTACAGACATTTTCATATATAATCTCCTATTTTCAGAGGCTCAAAGTATCTGGGCAGTGGACTGACAAGCAGATTGGTGAAGCTGTTATTTCACTGTACGCTAAGCAAATTGGAGATCTGCAGTACTGAAGTTGTATTTGGTATCACAATTATTGCACACATGGGCATCCTCAGGGTCTCCCCAGGATGCATAACATCCATTCTTTCAAATTATAATTTCCATGATGTTTTCTTATTTTATTTTACTGCTTATTAGATTCCGTTTTTAAATGTATTTATTTTTTAATTAATTTGAGTTAAAATCTTAGCATCTTTTGCGACACCACGAAACAAACGATAGTATAAAATGAAACATAGACGTTTTTATATCGTCATCCGATATATATCATTATATCGAACAACCCTACCAACTTGTGTTCATTTTAATTGTGTATACAGTTTTTTTTCTTTCTTACAATTTCTTTGGATGATTTTTCTGTTTCTTATCTGTATTGTGAATATTTTGCTGTATTTCTTTTGCTTTTATCTTTTTTGTGATTAGAGAAAAATCTGTCATCAGCCTTAAATTCTTAAACATAATTGCTCTTGCCCACAGGCCATAGACTCAAACAGGTCCCTGACAGAGTTTTTGTACCTCCTCAGTGAGCTGTTATTCAGAGAAGCCATTATGTCCCAGCACCGTATGTCAAAGCTGCCTCTGTAGAGGTCAGAGCCGAGTGCTCCCCGTTTTTAAAAATGCAATAGAGATTCCATTATTTCGCACACATAAAACGGAGTCCTAATGATCTATTATTAATGTTAAAATGTATTGATTTATTCATGAAAGTCTTCTTTTGTCCCTTCTTGGCTGTAGAGGAGGCTGCAGTAGAAATGGCACAGAAATCAAAATAGAAGCCGCCCCATTGCCCGCTGTTCCTTATTGTGTGTCTTTGTCTGCGGCAGGCCCTTGTGTGTGGTTCTGGTGTTCAGCACCAAAGGACAGCGCTATCTCCGGGTCGGGCTGGCTGTGCCGCTGTTTGGCTCTGTGGCCTTCCTGAGGAGGTTGGTGGCTGACGAGGGGAAAATTTCTCCAGACCAGGTACAGTAAAGCAACTGTAACTGGTGTGATTGTACTTTTCTTACTGCGCCTTTGGCTTGAATTTCCTCTTGGCTACAACAGATGAAGTAAATAATAGTAAAGTCATTTCCTTCACCACGTTAAAGGATGTACATCAAGGAACCAACTTGTGTTTGCATGTTGGTCTCCAGGTGATCCTGACAGAGGTTTACTCCATTGGTTTCCAACGCTCCTTCTTTGATGAAGACGACCTGACTAGCATAGCTGAAAATGATGTCATCTATGCCTTTCAGGCTCCCCCGCTCTACATCAGAGGCGGCTCTGCACGGATCTCAGGTATGACTGAAGCAAGTCAGTTTTTAATCTAGATTTAAACATATAACATGCTATTTTCAGTCACAACAAAGCACTCTGCATGTCTTTGAGTATTAGAACTAATTTGTGGTACAGCATGGATATATTTATACACATTAATGTGCAAGTGCACACAAGTCTGTAAGCAAACAAGCTCATCTTATGAATTTACTTTGCTTAATGAAACCGTTAGGGAATGCACCTTCCTGTAGGGGGTCCTCAGGGAGCACATTAACAGCTATATAACTTTACAAAGAGTGCAGTGAATTACATCCCCCGTGCAGGCCTCCCTTGTGCTATCAGATTTATGTCTTCATTTCATCTATTTCTCAGCTAGCGATGTAAAATGTGTTCTCAGAAGTCCTTTAGTGCACAGTATCCCCTTGTTTCTTTGATTTGTGTTGGAAACAAATAGGTTCTGCACTGTCGTCCACTCTTACAGGGCTGTAAGTTCCAGTCGTGTCAACGCTGAAGGAGTCCTTGAAAAAATGTGACTTTTAGTGCTTTAATTTATGTCGGTCAGTGACCGTACAGAGCAGTGCTGCCTAAAACGAGGTCCACGTGACAGTCTGTCTGGTCTCCAGACTAAATCTCTTGGTTCTCACTGGCTGAGTCAACATCGACGTTCAGCACTTTTCTGCCCACATGAGACTGTCCCATCATTCACTGAGAAATGTTTGCCCCGTGAAAATAGACGTAAGATATTATTATGTTTTAAGGAAATTGCAAGATATGTGTTTGTTTGCTGCCTGACTTACACAATGTCTGCACAGGCTGTGAAGAGTATGAAGAGTGTGTTAGCAGAGCAGCTTAGGCCCTCCGTCTGTGCTTGCACAGGATGTAGTCAGGCACCTGTAGTGCCAGTAAACACACAGTCTCAGTAGAAGTCGCGTTGATTGAAATAGGTTTTTTCCATTTGCACAGGCTGCTGGAATATGAAAGAAAATTTATAATTTGTTTATTTTTCCAAAATGTTAGTAATTCTTTTTTCAATTATGGTGTCACTCAGTCACAGTAAAACCTGCTTTTAAATGATGCATCCATCTAATAATGGCCCCTTGGTATAATAAAGTTATTTGAGTAAAGCTCCTCTGCTAAACATTATCTCGCATTATATTATGTAATGTCTCAGTCTCTGTTTAGCCAGCTTTTCTAAGAGGGAAAAAAACTGGCAAAACCCAGTGTAAAGGGCTACCAGAAGAGAAGTTTTTATTTGCTCTGCTCTACTCAACGCTGAAATATAAAAATACTTTATTTTAAAAGGGGTCAATGATACGAAACAGCAAGCAGCGGGCAGATAGAGGATGTTGTACGCAGTGTGCAGGAAAATTAAGTGTTAGGCTAAAAACAAACTCTAGCTCTCCCATCTTACTTTCTCTTCAGTGGTTGCCTACTAACTCAGTGATGATGAAGGACTGCCTTCATCCATATTTGCATTCAGAGTTTCATACAATGACTGCCTATCATCCAACCTGATTGGTGCAAACGGATATTATACACAGGGGTGCACATAAATGGTCCGCGGGTGCACATGCGCTGTCAAAATAAAAGACGCGCACCAGATAAGAAGTTGCAACGCGCGTTTGCGTACATAAGATTTTCTGGAGGAGGACAGACATTTGTTTAGAACTCTTAAGGATGTCGAAGAAGCAAGCTCCTTTAAGCAATTACTTTTGTGTTCCTCCACCTCCAAAGAAATGTCAGAAGGAGTCTGAACCACAAAAGAAGCGCGTATTCTCGGAAAAGTGGTTGGAGGAGATGAGCTGGCTTCAAACAAATGATGAACGCACAGAGATGTGGTGCAGAGTATGCCGTGAAAATCCCACTTTAGCAGGCAAAACAGTGCATTTTTTATGTACACAAACGCATGTTGCAACTTCTTATCTGGTGCACGTCTTTTATTTTGACAGCGCATGCGCACCTGCGGACCACTTATGTGCACCCCTGATTATACAAGGCTACTATCACTAGCTTGTTAGCATGCTAGCTTTAGTAGACATCTCAGCAACACATTGCATAGACACTTTGCTAGTTCTTGCTAGTATGAAAGGCGGGATGAATCTGTGCTTTTATGCTGTTTATGCCAAATTCTGACCCTGCAGCAGAAATTTAAGACTTGACTCATTTTTCCAATCTTCTGCTGTCTAATTTTGGTGAGCCTTTAAGAATCGTAGCCTCAGATTCCTGCTCTTAGCTGACAGGAGGAACACTCAGTGTGGTCTTCTGCTGCTGCAGCCGACCTGCCGCATGCTGTTCTGCACACTTTCTTCTTCTTCTCCTTCTTGCTGTTACCAAATAGGTATTTTCCCCCAGATAAATGATGCTCGCTGGATATATTTGTATTAACAAGCAGCTGAACAAGTGTATCTAATAAAGTGGCTGGTGAGTCTTTAGCATAACCTCATGTTATGAGTTGTTTGAAGTGTTTAATCTACAGATTTTCATTAAATACCCACATATATATGTACACTCCTCTATGTCTAAATTACTTATGTACACAATTCATAAGTAAAGATACTTTGCTCAGTTAAATTTTATCTCTGATTTCATTTTAGTCCAGGAAGACAAATGTTTTCTGTCTTATTACCAATGCAATAAAAATGAAATTTAATCATGAGCAAAGTATGAGCTATTTTTATTTTTGTGCTATTTTAGTGCTATAGTGTTATATTTAAATAAACAATACTTTATTGCTTTTATCTGATTTCAGTGATTTCTAATGCTTTTACACAATCTGGCACAGTCTGCAATCATTAACAGGTCTGATCCATGAGTTTATTTAACTATTCATAAACGGTAAAAGGAAAACAAAACTAATTATGTTGTTTAACTATATGATATGATAACCAACACTCACCAGGAGTCTGATTAAAAACATTTTTCCGCTCAGTGCTCATGAACGGTGCATGGACCCGTGTGGATTTTACCCTGAAGCGTTTACTTTAAGAACAGATCTAATACAGCTGGTGTGCAGTTAAACCCCCCAAAAAATGTAACCATGTTTTATAATCCTCAGTTGCACTGATGCAGTTGCACTGATGTGTGGTCCCTGTTACTCCTATCACACTTTTTTGATTGACTAATATTTACTTTTTCATGTAGTGAACATCATGGTAACAGCTACTCATAAGTTAGCGTTATATCCAGCAGATGTGAAATGCTGTTAGAGACAGCATGAGGTGCTCACTAAAGAGCTGTGATGAATGAAAAAATTGTGTGCTGTGGATTAAACCAAAGTCAAACCCATGACGATGTGACCTTTCCACTCAGAACTCCCACCATCGCTGCTGCAGTCTTAAAATTAATCTCTTGCATCATATTCCCGCATGATGCTTATCACCTGCCCTGTATACTAAATACGTCATTGCATCCTATGATTCACATGTTCATGCTGGATGACAGAATTATGACCATCTTTTATTAATTAGGATTTATTTATTGGAATACTTTCTTTCATTCATTTCAGTCTCACTTAAATTGATGTCTTAATGTTGAGATTCTTTAATGTACTGGTAAACAACTAGGTTGGATTTACATTAAAAATGTAATCTTGACACATTTAAGTGAAGAGGAGTCTTTCCTGTTTGAGATCTGATGGTGCTCTGACAAGAAATAATGAGCACAATATCATTGTCAGGAAGATTATTGCCAGGGGTTAGACTTGAATAAAGGAGCGCCTGCCAGAGAATACTTGGAAACAGATATTTGGCTTCCGCGGTTATATATCCATCTCACGCGTTTTTCTTTTTGTTACAAACATAGAACAGTTTCTGCCTTTTTTCATTTATTGCCAAGTTTCAGTAAGATGACATCATCTCCCATACTGTAGTCTGTTTGAACATTTTCTTTACCGTTTACTGTCTCATCATTTTAAAGCAAAGACTGATTTAACATCATCATGTGAGCTTTCTTAATCTGCACATCCTAAAAACTTAGAGGATCTAGTGTGAAATCTGCCAAGGTATCAGTTTTCTAATAATTTCTGCTTTCAAAACATGTAGACTTTCAGATCTAGTCATGACAGCGGCATGTAGTGTTTTACGGAAGAGCTGATGAACACACCACCACCCCCCAGCGTATTTTCTTGGTCCACAGTGTACCTTATGTTGATTTTCTGCTGCTTGTCTTGTATTTCTTTATATTAGCCAACATCCTTGTGCATCTTACTGCACTCTACCTGGACATCTTCACCTTTCTGCACTCTTTCTAGGCTGAATAATTGGCAAAAAAATATTACTTCTATGGTTATAAACAGTTTGTTTTATGTTAGCTGAATTAGAATTGTTCCTTTAAAAAAATGTACCAATATCACCCCTTATTAGACATAAAAATGTATATTTGGAACATTGTACATGAAGTACCCAAAGTAAAGTAATTATTTTCTAGAACAAGTGTTAAATGGATTGATTTTAATGGTGCAGATGTTAAAGGCTGAGCTTTTTTTAAGTACTTTATGTTCTGTTAACTCTACATTAATGCATTCAGAGCTACCCGCTGTGGCGATCACTTTGATTAAATGAACAACCAAATGTAGCTTCTTATTCTATTATTCGTTTGTAGTCCTGTGAGGAGTGTGTATCACTAAATAAGCTGCTTTTAATGAGCTCAAAAAAAATTTATTTTAAAATATCTTATTAGTAAAAAAGCACTTGAGCACTGTGTCATGGTTAGTTGTAAATATCTACAGGTGGATGTTAATAAGGATGTAATGGTGGTTTATTGGCAAAACGGCAACTTTACATTTTGTCAAGTGATTTCTTAGAGATGCAAATATGGAAGAACTTTTGTGGTCTGAAGCTGTTCGACTTACCTGTTCTATTATCATTGCCTGTCCAACTAGCCAAATGTAGCCACAACATGGCAGCAGTTCACAGGATTTTGCAAACAGGTAATAAAAAAAAGTTAACATTACAGAAGACTATCAGTTTAAGATTTGATTGCTTTTACTTTGGTTTTAATTCATGTCTGTTTTGGATATTATTGGACAAGCACTGCCTGCCTCAAGACCTACAGTCTTGTTGAACAAACAGTTTAGCTCAAATCAAATATTTGGTGGTGTTATTAGGTTTCCCAATAATGAATGGAGCATTCGTTATGAGTAACATCTGTCCAGCCAAACCACTGCCTTTCACTGTTTTGTTTATATGATTAAATCTGTTAAATGTGACAATAAATCACTGTGGAAGATAAGTATTACGCCTAAATGACATCAGTTCACTGAGACACACAACAGTACCAAGCAGGTCTGAAATCGCGCTTTGACAGCTTTCACAGACAATCTTCCTCCTTATGCATCATATTTTCAGTGCTTAATTTTTGTTGTCATTAATACATACTTGTTATGTAATATTTTACTACAAATTCAAAGCTGTAAATGTGCATCTGTTACCTGACTGAAGCTCACGTCTGACTGCCTTTCCTGTTCAAAGACACGACTGTGCGGACTGCTAATGGAAAGGAGGGATAGCTGTTGCTGTGGGTAGAGTATATCCCATTAGGCATAGAGGTGTTTAATTATGGGTTCTCATAGTCTGGCTGTGTTTAGTGAGGCTCAACCTCTTCATCTGTTTGACAGTGAAAGAAGCCTGAGAGTGCAGGGGAAGGAAGAGTTTGCCGGCCTCCTGCGGTTTCTTAGAATTAGTTAGAGGCTTTTTCAGGATAAAAGGTCAGGATCAACAGGTTTGTGGTTTAGTGTGGTGCACATTTGTGTGTTATAAATGTCTCATGGCTGCACTGTAATTGCCTTTTTATAGAATGCCTGTGGCAATAGACAAGTTCGGGTTACATGAATGAAAACAGTCAAATAGACACACACTGAACTGTTATTCATCCTGGAAACAAGGTTTAAAAAATAATGAGAGCAGCAACAGGAGCTTTAAAAAAAAAAGCCTAGAAACAGTTCAGTTTTTGACAGCATAATGTAAAAAACAGATTTAATGACAAATGACAGGTAGGTCTCCTCCCAAGCACCCCTGCATAAATCTTAGTGGGACAAGCCAGAATATGGCTTATGAATTTCATGTTTCATGGGGGATCTAAAAGGAGATTTTCACCCATAAATCATTCCCCTGAGGTCGCCCCTCATGTAAATGGAAAGCTCCTAGTGAGCAAGTTTTATTACCCGCTTGCTTGATTAGGGCAACATTAGGAAATCAAAAGCTGTGCATATTTATTGCGCTCAATTGCAAGGTCAAGACACTGCAATCAGAAGTTTAATGTTTAAGCTGTGGTGGTTCGACTCATTTTGAAGAGATCTTGTCCTTCATACAGTGCACAGCTTAATGCCCTCACCATTCAACTGCATGTGTGTGTGTTTTCCAGTCTTCTTCCCCTCTCCTCCAACCAGGGCGGTGGCTTCCCCTCCCTGTGTCTGGTTCTCCTGGAGGTTTCTTCCTGTCAAAAGGGAGTTTTTCCTTCCCATTGTCACCAAGTGCTTGTTCATAGTGGCTCATCTGATTGTTGAAGTTTTCTCTGCATTAATGCATTAATTTATTTTACAAAATAAAGTGCCTTCAGGTGACTGCTGTTGTAATTTGGCATTACGTGAATAAAACTGAATTAAACTGAACCGAGTTGAATTAAATGTGTAAGAGGAGGCACGTTTCAGCACAGGCTTGCTGCTTTACAACAGTCTCAGTAACATGACATTTGCTTTGTCATTGATGAATCATGTGTTAGGTGTAAACAGCATTGTTTAATGAAACATTGTTGTATGGGAACACAGCCGCTGTGGTCAATCAATACCGTCTGCAAGTAATTTAACATGTGATTTATTGCCGTGAACTTCTGAATCACCTACTTATGTGCCAAGCCTGAAGGTTGTCAGCTGTGTGATGGGAAAGCAGCTCCACTGACGTCACATCAAGCAGGAATCTTATAGTCTCCGCTTTTCCCTCATTCGGTCACACTCCTCTGTGTGTTGGTACAGACACGAGGGGACCGAGCGAGAAGTGGCGCTTCTTGGCACCCCACCAGGACGGGATGTGGAACAGAAGCTGTATCAGATAATACCTCCTGCTGAGAGTGCAGGCAGCCATTGGTCCATCTGTTCTCCCCTCTGAATCACTGTTCCCCAAATAGAAAGTTGCTGTCTCGCCACTTTATATATCTCAATTCTCCTCCTTACTCCCCAGTAGAGGTGTTAAGTTTTGTGAACACATTCTCGGCACATGGAATCAGTTCAGCTTCCTTTCAAGAGCAACGTGAAATATTTGGTGCTGTAAATGCAAAGTTGTTCAAAGCTGACTCATTTTAGTGCCTCTTTCCTCTTTTGAGCACGCTCTACTTCTCAGACTTGTGTTCCCCATCCTCTTCCAGGGTACCATCACAGCCTACCATCATCCCCATACGCAACAGGTCCTGAGGGTCAGAGGTTACCCCCATCTGGGACGTTATCATCAGAGTTCCTCAACCAAGGTGCCCCCGTCAAGATTCTGCTGCTGGTGTGCAACGCTGCAGGAGCCGGCCAGCAGGCGGTTAGGTAATTACATCAATGGGCTGCTCACTGTAACATCCTCTCTGACAGCAATTGTTCTGTAATAGCTTAGACATCACACCTAAGCAGCAGACCTGTCAAATGATCGCTGTGTGGGAGCGTGCCTGGGGTCCCAGTAAGAGTGATACTCTCCATGGGAAGAGTTTGGAAGATGACTTCCTTAAGTATCAGAGTTCATCTACTTCATCTCTCAACTTTAACTTTATTCGCTCAACAACATTTGCTCCTTGCCAGGTCATACGTAGCTTATTCATGGCCACTGTAGTCTAAAAACACTGATATTTCCATCTCCAGTCATTTAGGATGATCGCATGAAATCAAGAAGCTCCTGAGGTCGAACCCACTAGTGACACGGGGCCTTTATGTGTGGCGTTTGCACCCTCTCCTTATGTCTATGTGGGTTCTCCAGCTTCCTCCCAGTGACATGCATGTTAGGGTACCAGGCCTAAATCAGTTGTAGGTGTGAGATGGTGGCGGGTTGCAAAGCAGCTTGCAGATGCAGGAGCATCTTTGGGCAAGCTAAGCAGCTTTAATTCCATACACTATCATAGATTTAACAAGTGAATGCATACAGGAGTATAAGTCCATTGGTGTCCTGCCATCAAGTGGTGGACAACCTAATGTTGTGAGGTTACACTTTAAGCTGAACATTCATCCGCCCTGTTTTATCCGAGGTACTAGAAAAATGGAATTCTAAGCTCATGGAAGTGTCTTGCCATTGGATGTTACATTTGCCAGTGTTGTCAGTTTGTCCATGCTATAAGATGCAGGCTCATACTTTAGAATTTAAAATGTTTCCTTTCTTTATTTTATATATATTTTTTGTATATATAGAAATAATGAATCCAGGAAGTAGCCACTTGTCCTTTAAACCTAATCAACTTTGATAAACTTGTTTTATACATAGCCTTCCTCTAGGGAACCACTTCAAGGTCAGATTATCTCCCTGTCACAGAAAAGGCTCACATTTCACTCTGTGACTCAGTGAGATGAGTTTCAAATCAAACGACCGAGCACTTTGACATCTGGCGCTATACACAAAGATCCATCAGACACTGTGACAGAGTCCAGAGAGATCAATATAGGTGAGCTCGCCAACGCGACTGAGAGAAAGTCCGCTCAAATCTATAAGGGTCGGCCTCTCCGTTTCTCCTTCAAACGCCTCTCTGCCATTGCTCAGCCCACCCACCTATCTCGTTCTCATCAGATGACAGCTGGAGGACTGTGCAGCGCCAAGAAAATGACATTGGAGTCACATAGTTGTTTCACTCTTTTTAGTCGAGCATCACAGACACATTTCTGAGCACCAGTGTGAAAACTTGGAACTGTGATGGGATATTTTTATGTGTGGAAACCCAAAGGTGTTACTTCTATTAGCAATTTGGTTCTTTTGCATTTTGCCTGTAGATGCCAATTCTTACACCTGTCGGCTCAAGTATAAAATATAGACCTATCAGTAGATAATAGATATTTCTGTATGAACCTAACTCTCACATTTCTTTCATGAAACTTCCAAAATATTGTGTGAAAGAAATAATAAACTGGGATCTCTGAAGGTAAGGCTATCTGTCACAAACCATAGAGCAAGACAATTACATTTCATACTGCTGGCAATAACAGAAAAGCAGCTTCCAATGAAAGAGTCCACATCATAAAGGCCTGCAGACAGCACGTCAGGAGAGGGGCATGCATGTTGTAGATGATGGCAGATAGTGTGCTGGCATACTCTTAACCCACTGACCAATGCCTACTTGCCTGATCTGCCTCCTTGTGACTTTGCTTTCTCAACCAAAATAAAATTCAAGCTAAAGAGTGACTGTTTTGACAAAGTGAAGGGAATTTAGCACACAAGGCTCAGGCACAAGTTCAATGGTAATCCTGCAAAGCCATCTAAAATTAGCTGGTGTTTTGGAAGCAGTGCAGGTAAATTTGGACACATTTGAATGAGGCACTGTTTTTGATTTTTTTTAGGTTTGGACTCGAGTGGAGAACTTTGCAGATTATTTTAAGAAATCCATTCATCTATTTTCTTAACTGCTTATCCAATTCAGGGGTTGCAGGAGGCTACGGCCTCACCCAGCTTTCACTGGCACAATATGTTAAAATCTACTGTTTTGCATCAGTGTCTGCAAAAATGTGCAAATGAAAAAACACAGTGTCTTTAAACATGCACCAGAGCTTTTCTTTCATTCATTACAATTCTGATGTGTATCTGCTTCTTATTTTGTCTCTTTATGGACGTGTATGCTAATAAATCTAATACATACAATAGTGGGTTGACCTCAATTAAATGAGTATTATAATAAATGCGTCATGTGATCTGTCATGTCACAGGGTCTTTTCCATTTCTTATCTCCCTTCTGTAGATGGGCTGTAATGAGAATTCTGCTCTAATACTGATAATGATGATAAATAATTATTTACATTACAATAGGATAAGAAGGCGGTGAGTCAGTAAGGGGTAATATGGGATGGCTGAGTGGTGGTGTTGCCATTTTGAATTCATCATCTTTTAGTTCCTGTGACACTAATTTCCTCTGTGCTGGTTTTAGGTTCGGGCCTCCGTTCCTCATGAGGGAGGACCGGTCTATTTCCTGGGATCAGCTGCAGCAGAGCATCCTCAGCAAGCTGTATTACCTGATGATCAACGGAGCTCAGGCACAGGTAATACAAAGATAGATTTTTTTTTTTAATGATTGAAGGAAATTTTGTTTTGTTTTGTCTTCTCCTCATGTCCTATTGAGATATCCATGCCAGGGTAGGGATTCACAGACTCACGTAGAGAAATTCTAGCACAACAGATGCTTAACTCCATGTCCTCTGGTTAAACCCAACTGCCAGAGATGTCTAGGAATTCAGTCTAGGAACCAAAAAAACTAACACTGATTATTAGACACACTAATTAGGCACAACTAAAGCTATAGTAAAGCCCCATAAAGACTAAACTAAAACTACAATACAGCCCTGTGCAATAAATCAGTAATAATTATAATAATAACAATAATAATATTAATAATACAGAAAAGATATTGTACTGTACCCCTGCATTATGACACCTATGATGCTTTTAAAGCTTATATTTAATGGCAGTGTGCGTAGGCGGGTGTGTTTCAAGCACCAGCTAGAGTTCCTGCAGAGCCGGCTGGCGCACCTGTTCCAGGCCAGGTTTATTGGCTCGAGACAGAGCAAAGCATGCCCACACAGTGAACACAGTGACACTGTGTTTCACAGCCGCGAGATCTCAGAGCTCAGAGCTGGAAGCAGCAGAGACGAGCTGGTGTCCTCTCGCTGTGCCTACCAGCACACCAAAGTAGAGTCAGGTGTACTGGTATGACAAATGCTGGTTTGTGTCATAAAAAAGAAAAGAAAAAAGAAAGATTCTTTGCCCTCGAAAAACACAAGGCAATCATTTTGGGTAAAATGCAAATGAAATATATAAAATAAAATGTTTATTTACTGCATTTGAATAATTAATCATTAAATTGAGATATGCTTGGTATGAACTGAATGTATGCTAGTCAGGTGAATTTGACCAACTCATCAAAAAAAGCCTTTTATGTCATACTTATGTAACAAATTTATATGTAATCCGGTTATTTTAAGGCAAATAAATATTTATTTGAGTTTTGCACCCTAAAGGGATGCATGAGCGTAGCTGTTCTCTCGTCTAGGCTGTTTATTTCCCTCTTTTCGTGTGCTGATGAATGAATAGATTGCTTCCTCTGTCTCAGAGCCTCATTTATAAGTCATTTATATAGTCACGTTTGAGCTGGGAGCATTGCTTTTGTCCACTCATGCATTACGGTGTAGCGTTGTTGTTTGCCAATCACATTTACTGGTCCTTCTCAGTCTCAATCACGCTGTGTTATCTTTTCTATGAGCAAATGTTGGGATTTCTTAGGAGGTGAATGTGGATTCTTTACTAATACACACTGAGCTGTTCATGGGATGTGATTGGGGCGCACTGACATAATAAATAAAAATAATACACAAAAATTGGAATAACATGGTATTTTAGATCAACCCAAGGTCGATCTAAAACTGACTTTCTACTCCGTTCATACTCAAAGCACTTTCTTTCTACAAGCCTCATTTTCTCATTCAAATAGCACTTTTTTGTAATCTTTGAACCTTCACATGGACGATAGATGCATCAACTTACGATTGATGCATCCGTCCCTGTGTAGGACACGGGGATCAGTCCAGACCATGTGATTGGAAGCAGCCCCAAAAAGAAGGAGAATCAATGTGTTCTTAATATAAAGGCAAACTCATCAAATTTCTTCTCAGGTTTATTGCAGATTTGACTCAGAGGAGAGCTACATTGTTACAAACTGTTACAGTTTGTTATAACTGATCTGCACCATTAAAAAGACAACACACTTCAGGTGTGTCTGAGTCTCAGTATCTGTTGTTTCGCTCTGTATTTGCACTGCTGAGAAACAACACGCACGAGATACGAGATGTTTTCATTGTGTAAAAAGAAATAAAGCTAACTTGCCTGTTTGTATTTTGTCCATCGGGTTCCTCATTCCCCTGACGCTCTACATTCAGTTCACTTCTGCTCCCTTTCATCAAAATGCTGGTGTTAATGAGGACCTGAAAAATCTGTACTCAGCAGCAAAGAGTTACAGGACAGAACCAAATCATTGCGCACCTCGTTCACAGCATTGAGCGCCCACCTGTGCCAATCATACATTCGTTCTGGTGATACCTTCCCCTCCAAATATGCAAACTGTCAAAACCACATCAGACACAAAATAAGCTGTGATTTTTCTTCCAGTGTTAAACTCAAATTTACAGTTGTGTGATATATTTATATAATCTCCCAAAGGTTTGTGACATCTTTACATCACCAAGTCCAATACAAGACGTCAGATGCAGTGGAGACAGGTTCTCTGGAGCGATAAATAATACTCCTCCATCTGCCGATCAGATTATTCTACCAACTTTGTGGGAACAGTTTGACGATGGCCCCTTCCTGTTCCAACATGACTGCGCAACAATGCACGAAGCAAGGTACATAAAGATGATGAGCAAGAAGGACTTGACTGGCCTGCACAGAATCCTGACCTCAACTCGAAAGAACACCTTTGGGATGAATTAGAGCAGAGACTGCAAGTCTCTTATCATCAGTCTGACCTCAATTTCCCATAAACAGAAGAAGTGAAGCTGTTGTAGCTGCAAAGGGTGGAACGACATCTCATTAAACCCTATGGATTAAGAACGGGATGTCACTCTCAGGTTACATGTTACCAGTTGCTTGTTACCCTCAGCAACAAATACAAGAACAATCACTCTTTTCAGCTATTGTTATCTCAATATGCATTTATCAGTCGTATTGTGCACACAAGGACAAAGATAACTGCATAGCTCTCAACTCACCTTTGTAAATAATTTTGCTACCAAGACACCCCCAAACAAAGAGTCTATGATTGCACTGAACACATTCCTGTGCTTGAGCATATCACTGTGTGCATAAGCCTGTTGCTAATTGTGCAGCCAAACTGATTTTCAATCAGTGCCTCTCCCCGCGTGGTGCAGGTGCCATGCAGCTGCAATAAACAGCCATACAGAGCACAAGAAAGGCGCAGACTTGCTCCCCGCTCTTTCAGAAGCGCCAGGAGAGAGATGGAAGAGAAGAGTCAGGTGCAGCGTTTTCTGTAACTCTGTTGGAGATCTGCAGCCTCCTTTGTGCCCCATGCTGTCAGCTGTTTAATTAAAACCAGGCTCGTAGAGTATAATCAGTTTGCTGGAAGCCTACCTTTGCCAAGGAGGGAGCAGTGCTCAGAGCAGATGTTTGCTCTAAATCTTTCAACTCAGCAGAATATGTGGTTTTCTTGTCTCAATGAATTATGCTCACAAGTGGATATTTTCCACTTTTGTCTAATTTTAGCTTTAGCAAAGGCAAAAAACGCACGTCCTCTGCCATTTTTCCTGCTACTGATATCACTTAACGACGTAGTGTTGAGACTCGTGCCCTTCTAAGTAGACCCATATGACTGTTTGCATCAGAAAATGTCAGGTAAAGAGAGAGAGGATGACAACTCAGAATGAAACTCAAAGACTCAAACTTGAAATGTGGTACATGATCTTCCATGTAAATGACTGATGCACCCCACATACAGCCTTTCTATCCAGGATTCACGAAAACGTGTAACTGTCTGTTTCATTACTTTAAATATATTAAAAGTTTTTTAAAAACATTTCGTGTTCCCATCAGTTGTTGATTGGATATTAAAACTAACAACAACCTGGTATTGTTTGTCCTAACGTCTGTTGTCTAATTCTGTAGAGCCCATGTGAATCATAGCCTCAGTTTCCTGATATAAGGTGACAGGAGTGGCAGCCGGTGTGGTCTTCTGTTGCTGCTGGTGCTTCAAGGTTCAATGTGTTGTGTGTTCAGAGATGCTCTTCTGCACACCTTGATTGTAACAAGTGAATATTTGAGTATCTGTTGTCTTCCCATTTGCTTCAAAGTTACTTTACCTTTCTTCCTCACTCTGATGTTTTATTGTTTGAACTGCAGCACGTCGTCTTCACCACATTTGATGTTGAAAATTGTCTTTAAATGTATATTCAGATACCTTTAATATCCTCATCACATTATATTTCTCAGAATGACTATATTCATGTTTCACTGTGGTAACTTCCAACCTGACAGGCAGGACATAACATGAAAATCTACTTCTCTAAGAACAACTTCTATGTGAAAAAAACATTGTATTTATTATTTAGCAGATTGACAACTTCAGAAATACAAAATTGTCAGGGTGAGCTAAAGTGAAAACAGCAAACTAACAGAACTATGCATCAACACAAACTCAGAGACCTGACTGAAAGTAACAAAGCAAATATGGGCTTACATTTTTAGTCTATTATAATAAGAGAACACAGTTACAGAATAGCAGCAGCAGTTCACTCCTACTTACTCCTTCTATCCTCCTTGGCACGCAGCAAGTCTCAATCGCTGAGCTGACTCGTTGAAAGAAAGAAAGTGTACTTTATTGGTCCCCGTGGGGAAAATCCCTCTCTGCATTTAACCCATTCACTCAGTGAAGCAGTGGGCAGCCATTGGGCACCCGGGGAGCAGTGTGTAGGGACGGTACCTTGCTCAGGGGTACCTCAGTGTAGCTGTTCAGGGGAATCGAACCCCCGACCTTCCGATCATGGGGCCACCACTCTACCAACTGAGCTATCCCTTTTTGAATGAAAAGGGAATCAAACGATCCTCTCCAGACAGTGGCCCTTATGTAGGGCGTGGTCCTCAGGCTAGTGTTGCCACACCTGTTGCAGCCCAGCGCCTGCACAGTCTATGCAAATCTTCTATGGTTACGACACTGACCTGAGAATCTCTCGGCTCATTTTTATCTCATATTTACTGTCTGACACACAACCAATGGTCTGTTAGCTCCGCCTCGTTTTTGGCGTTGCCTTCACAGATTCATCTTAAAGCTGGGAGGAAGATAAGCGCATACAGAACAGTTACCAGAACAATATGCTACTTTTGTCACTTGTCAAGAATATGCTCTGACACAGTTACGAATTTAAGTGACAGTCAAAAGGTAAAGTCATCTTTGAAAGCATAGACAGACAGAAGGAAACAAACTTCTAACAGTAGAGTTTGATCTATTTTTTTAAAGGTCTTAAAGAAGCACTTGATGCTATATTGTGCTTAAAGACTGGAGCTGCATGTCCTAGGGAAATAAAACTCTAGTTTCCCTCCTCGCCCACTAATGATGCTTATGGAATGTGGGAATATGGGAAAACAGCACTGATCTTGCATTGCAGTGCTGTTCAGACTCTTTGTATTTTCACAGCTCTACATCATGTAGAGACATCTCAAGCTTGACAGCTCTGTCATGACTCCTTATGGATGCTAAGCCATCTCTGGAGAATTGCAGCTCAAGACAAGAGTTCAGACTGAATTATCTCATGTGTGCGAGGAGAGGTAATGTTGTTGAAGGAGTCAAAAGAAGGGCATTTAAAAATATAAGTGCATGTATCTTATTGTAGAGGAAGTTTTCTCTGCTTCTTGAGATGAGAATCTCGAGTTGGAAGAACTCACTGGGTGGTCGCTCTGCATGTACACACAAGCCTTGCAGTGGAACTCACAACAAGCCTGGCAAGGCTGTAATAAAAAGTCATTTTGGTTTTAAACTTGTCATCTAGCATTCCAAATAAACAGGCAGCAATGGTTTTGAATTCTTTGGAAAGGCCGCCCAAAGCACCTAGACACCACACGGACGTTTGATGCTTTCACTGACCACAGACAGTGAAGATAGCTTCGTTATAAACTACTATGTGTGTGTGTGTGTGTGCCCTCAAAATGCTACTTTCTAACGATAAGTGCTAACTGCTGCATTTCAGCAGCTAGCTGACATTCTGGATAGTACTGCGTGTGCATTTGTGAGGCAGTAATTCAAAAGTAACATTTAACTTTCCCCGGGGGTGCGTGCGCACCGGTGGGCCCAGCACGTCAATATTCTCCAGGAATGTTCTGTCTGCTCCGCTGTGCTCCTGGTCATCAGAAAGATCCTGCCGGTCTGAGCTTTTCCTCTCAGCCTCGTGTGGGAGTTTGTGTTTGAGGCCAGCCCGCAACATATTTCCCCAGAACAAAAGGAAATCGATTTCATTTTTCCATTCCTTCGTTCCTAAAGCACTTCTGATCTAAGGCAGATCTCAGGGTAATATACTCGGGCTTCAGAGGACAAGAAACACTCTTTTTCTCTTTTTTTCTCCTGAACTCGTGTTTTCCAGCGTGGTTGAATAGCATATGAGAGAAAAGTCTGAGTCTGTTTGTGGTTTGGATTTAAGAAAAAGACACTTAATTGCTATGCTCCGTGCTGATTCAAGCCATGAGCTAAAAATGTCAGGTGCAGGTCTCAGCCTATATTTCACGATGGCCCATTTTTGTTTTTGTATCTCCCGAGCCCATACACAGCACATTTCTCCAACTTAAATATAACACAAAAACAGGCCATTGTTTTTTATCCACACTAATTTCCATTTCAGCATTTTTAAATAGTTTGGAACAGCTGTTCAAGAACCATTTTTAGCACGCAAGCGCCAACAACTAATCACCGTCTGAAAGATATCAAGGCGGGAAGTTTCACTCAGGGTTTTTTTTTAGTTTTTTTTTTTAACAAATTGCCTGTAAAGACTGATTTAGATCATTAGCCTTCAATGACGCCTTATATAAAGAGGCACCGTTCCTTCCATAAGAAATTCTGGCTATGTTTTGGTGAGCCGCGGGGAAGGATGTACCTAATGGGATGGTGAAGTGGGTGATGTCTGAAGTAATTATTTGCCAAGGCGAAGCACTGACTGATCGTGTGATGGGAAAACAGAAGCTGTTGTACATTCTGCACTCATGTGTCGGTGTCCAAAAAAACTCCAGAAGATTACAAAGAGGCAAATCAGTACTGAAGGCTCAGGTATCTTGTTTGTGACTAGGCAACCAGATGATGGCCTCCAAAATTCCTGCTCCCCTAACCCCACCGTGTCATAAAACAGACACAAAAACAGACATCTCACCCAGTTTTTAGACATGCGATCATTTCCATAGTTTACCAGCTGCACTGAGTCCCTCTCTGTCTCTGTTCTCTTACACTGCTACTTCTACACCTCCCTTTTTCCTCCTATTCTTTTTTTTCTGACTTGTGATGTCTGTGGGTGGGAGGCTAGGTGGTTAAGCTTGACCTTCCAGATAGTTTTAGTGTTATAGGGTGTGACAGTAAAGTGGTTTTTGATAAATAAAAGGCTTTTATGTGACTAAATGAAGTTTTCGCAAGCCTTTTTTTTTTTTCCTTTTGCAATTATTTTGTTGTTTTTTTATTCTTGAATTTTTTAGCAACCTCTTAATATAGCTGCCGACTGTCTTTCACGTATTAGGTTCATAAAATAATTATTTTTGGTCTGCGCTCGGCAAACTGAGCCATCATTTTTGCCTGATCAGTACACAAAACCCTGACTGGGTGAATAATAACACTCAACTCCAAGCAGCAGAGCTTTGGTAGTTGTTGTGGTAACATGCAGACAACAAGTCTGCAGCGATATATGGCAGCTCTTTGAGGCCGGCTGTACTTTGTGCTAGATTGTAAATATAAGAGAAGAGAATACCGCCCAATGCTTTAACTTCACCAAGTGATTTTAAATAATAATGATAAATCTCCAAAAGTTGATTCTGTTCATCTGGACGTAGCATTTTGTGGGAGAAACGTTTCGTCACTCATCCAGGTGACTTCTTCAGTCTCAGCTGACTGCAGGTTTCCCCAATCTTATAAACAGTACATTTGCAATTACTTTCCTGCAACATTTGATTTACTTTCCTGGATGATTGAGAATGCATCAAAATGTGATAAATCATATAAAAAGCAATAAGCAGCGTAGGTAGGAAATGTAAAAGAACTAATAAACCAGCAGCTATTGTGAACATCTGTGTGGTTATTAGAAAAAAGGGGGAGAAATCCAAACGCCGAAAGGGTCGACCCTGTGTTGGCCACAGCTATTTATGCTAAACAGCTAATCAGTGAGTTTGTGTATTTGAATGTGAAGAATTAACCATCCATGTAGCCACACGGCACTAACATGAGTGAAAATGTGAGCTTTAACTTGTTTACCTGACACTGCATAGAAATAAAAGCACATTACGTTTTTAAATGGTGAATGTGAGAACGTCTTAAGGAGCAAACTAACACTGATTTTTACATGCAGATGCATTTATCTAATAATACTGCTGAGATCCAGAAAGTATAAAACACTTACAGTATCTATAGAGAGGTGCTGAGAGATGTTAAAGACATTCAGGAGGTGCTGCTGTATGATAAAGTATCCTGATGCTGTCCGTGTGTTTACCGTGTGTTTTATGCTCCTCTTTCAGAACACCAGAGTGCTGTTCAACATCCGTGTGGTGGGGGGATCCGTGTTTTACAGCTACCTGTCACCTCAGGATGGGCAGCCTCTCTACCACCCTGCTGTCGACAGGTCAGGATGCCTTGAATCTTATAAGTTAGCGTATATCAGGGCATAACAAGTCTCCATGTTATGTGTTGGTTCTTCCAATTATCACTTATTCACTGATAATGACTTTTTCTTATTTTGGGGTGTTAATTGCAGTTCCTGTTGAAACTTGAATCTTCCTCTGCAGCTCTTGGGAGCCCCCACAGCTGCAGCAACTTTTATGCCAAACAAAAAATTGAAAGCGTGCATGAAGCGAAAGGTCACAGAACATATTCCCTGAGCTCTGAATAGACAGTGTGTAAAGTATTTTTATATAATTAGATTTTTATTTCAAAATTTATCACTTCTCAAAAATTCAACTCTCCCTTTCACAAAAGGATACAGAGGCTATTTTGTACCATTTTAAATTGTGGTCAGATGCATCCTGTTACCTTTTTTTTTGTGATCAACATTTTATTGATTTAAAACGGGGTTGGGGGGGGGGGGGGGTACAGACATATACAGCACAACTGTAAACTGCAGTAGCAAAGCAAACATTAGCAAACAAGGCATAGGGACAGCAAAGAAAAGACACAAAAACACAAAGTTAAAACCAATTATTGCCTCTTCCAGGAGATAACTCTGGATGAGAAGATTTTCCAAGCGTCAACAGTCGTGGGTCGAGCTTTATTTAATTTTGCTGTGGTATGTTCAAAACCAATAACATCGTCTCCAGAATGACTCCATACAAATGTCAGGACAGAACCATTGCTTTGTAATAGTCTTCTTTGCAGATGTGAATCCAGCGAACAACATTTTGCATTGCATTTGTTTTAAGGAGATTTCAGAGGTATCATTAAGGAGACAAAGACCAGGATTGGGAACATAAAAAACTTCCAGTACCTCAGATAACACAGAGTTCACAAAGACCCAAAAATCGGATGCATCCTGTTATCTTTTATGGCCCTTGAGGTGTCTACTTAAACTTGATTAGAGTCCACCAGTGGAAAATTGCAGGGATTGGCTGTAAAGTGTACAAAAATTGACTCCACACATCAGGAAAAAGATCAAGCTGTGAACATCCAAGAATAACTCTGTATGCTCCCGTGATAAAACTAAGGCGAGGCGTAGATCGGCAGAAGGGTCTAAACCCACATCTGAAACTTTGCGGTTTCCCAGGAGTGCAGTGGCCTCAATCACTGTCAAATACAAGGAGACTGAGATCAGAGTCTTCTAGGAGTTTTACCAAAATGTGTAACCCAGCTAAGAGAGGTGATCAAGAACAAGACTTCAGATGTCCTCTGTAGAACCGGAAAAAACCTGCTGAACGGACCACCATCCCAGCAGCACTCCATCAGAGCAACTATACAACTGAACTGTTTGGGATGCCTATCATCTAGAAAATGCTAATAGTACAGAAGAGGTGGTGGTAGCATTGAGAACTGCTTCTGAACATCAAGGATAGGAAGGACAGTCAGAACTGTGAGATAATTATTAGTTTTGCGTAGCTAGCCAACTGGTAAGGGTTTATACTAGATAAGTGAAGTCCCGTCTTCCTCCCATCAACCAGTCAGTCCAGATGGCCGTCCCTCTCTGACCCTGGTTCTGCCTGAGGTTTCTTCCTGTTAAAAGGGAGTTTTTCCTTCCCGCTGTCGCCAAGTGCTTGTTCATAGGGGTCTTCTGACTGTTGGGGTTTCCTCTATTATTATAAGGTCTTTACCTTACAATGTAAAGCACATTGAGGTGACTGTTGTTGTAAATTGAAGCTATATAAATAAAACTGAGTGCGACAGATCTCGTTTGAGCAAACTATAAGGCTGATATTGACATGGTCCTGGGTCGGTGACCCAGTGTTTTGTGTTTTTGGATTAAGTTATACTTTTTGAATTATGCTTTTCTGTTTTGTATTATATTTACTGTTCCTGGTTTCTAGGTTTCTGCTCAGTTTCTGGTCCCTGCGAGTTGTATGCTTAGTCTTAGTTTTCGGTCTTTATATCTTCCTGTGCTCCACGTCTAGTTCCTTCTGTATCTGTGCTTCATGTTCTGTCTGTTCCAGAGTCTGTCATGTTTCCACGTCTCAGTGTCTATCCTGCCTCTTTATAAACTGTCTCGTGCTTCCTGTTTTACTTTGGTAGTCCGTGTCCTATGTCCCTGTGTCTCGTTATGTCAGATTAGCCCAGCTGTGCTTCCCTCCTGTTTCCCATTCCCTCGTTACTCCCTTGTGTATTAAAGCCCCGTGTTTTCCAGATAAGGAATCCAGATATCCTCATCGTGCTGTTTTCTCTCTTTGTGTTCCTGGCTTAATTCTAGTTCTCAGTTCCTAGTTTGTTTTCCTAGTCTGTGTTTTTTATTTTCAAGTTTCCAGTTTAATTTCTAGTTTTCATGATCAAGTTTTTTCTGTTGTTTGTTTGGTTTTTTTGTGAGTTTATTTTTTATGGAAAGTCTTCCCCGCAATAAAAGGTGACACTTTAAGTTTTCATTCCGTGTACGGGTCCTGCATTTGTCCTTCATCCTGCCTACTACAGCACACACCTTGACAGATATATTCATATTTTATTGGTCTAAAGAATTATTAGATCATTGTAAATATCTCCTGAGTTGTGGAATGACTGGTATTATGTTTGAAATCCAACAAACTCACCTCAATAACCTGTTTCAATAAGCTAACTCATGTTAGGTCTAATTTAATCAGTTTGAATGGATTTGAATTCCTCTCTGATCTAACCAGAAGGTTTCTTGAAAATAAAAGCTACAAGCAGCATGCTGACATGCTGCACACCACCATGTGTGGGTAAAAATAAGTTTAGCATTCTCTGATTGATGCTGTCCTGAAGGCAAAGTTGGCTTTAATTTCATCTTTTTTATGTATATCACATTTACTGGAAAGATTGGCTTTGATTTTCACAGCAGTGACTGAAATGTGCAGACATTTCCTCTTTCTTTACAGGCGCATGTCTGATGGCTTTCAGTTGCAGAAGTGAATTGCTGTTTCAAAGGACCATTTTGGCAAGGTCTTTAAAGGACTTCCATTTGTGTGGCTGCGAAGAACAGTTCATTCACTCACTGAATGGTGCTGATGGGGGCAAATGCTTTTGAAATCTTTTGAAATGCAAATGCAAAAGCAGCACACTGTATCCGAGAATCTCGTGTAATGATAGCGTTTGAACTCTAATGATTCAGAAATATGTTCTGTCCCCAAGTCAGCCCATATCAAGTAGGCAAGAGTGTTCTAGTGCAAGTGCTTCACTACACTTTGTTCACTTCTTTTGGCCTCTGTAAACTGTTTGTGTTTGTGTGTAATGTCACACAGGTCAGAGATTGCCTTGTTAGCACCTTTTTGGTCATGTTAGCATTAAAGCATGGATGCAAATATTGGATGGCAACTACTTTGGTTTTGAGTGAAACCTCTGAACCACTATCAGATTGAAACGGCACCACCTACTGACTTCAGTCATCCCCTGAGTCTTATTTTAGTGGGTGTCTCTTTAACTATTAAATTTTAGCATGCTGCCATAATTAGCCAATGATAGGAATTGCACTTGCTTACTATCAGCATGTTTTAGCATCCTGATCTAAGACTAGCTCAAAGATTTCTGTATCTGTGTACAGACAACAGACTGCTCTCTTAAAATAATAATGTGCATAGTGTCACACATATCACAACTGCCATAAAAACGAATGACAGCTGCTGGTAGATTCCTGCTCTTTCTATTAATTTTCTTTTGAAACTTTGATTTTGTTCGACAGCTTCCACAGCACCTCAGAAATGCTCAAAGTTGATTTTTAATGGAGACATTTAAAGGTTCTGTCTTAATGGGATGACAGCAGTCTAACAGCACAAACTGAAATCAACATCAGCTACTTCAGATATGTTCATCTGTATTGCACATCTGTATTGCACATCTCACATAAGCATTCACTCCTATGTTTAATTTTATGGGGATAAATTGTTCATCTCTCTCGGAGTCAATACATCAACTGCTTATGTCCCATCTAAAAGCAACAACGATGCTGACACCTAGTGGTTTGAAAGCATCAGTGCACATGTACTTAAACAGTCCAGTAAATTGATAAATGTGTCATAACTTGAAACTGCAGCAAATGTTAGAAAAGCCTGATGGAAGTAAAACAGATGGAGTAGTCCTGCTGACAGGATCGATGTCACGTTGTACCGATGCCTCACAGCTACCTTTGATCCTGATGTCTTTTAGAGCTTTGAAGCTGTGCGGCTCAGGAGGCCCTCCACATGTGAAGCTCATTATCGAGTGGGAACACAGAATCAAAGACTGGTCAGTATATTGTGCATCCAGTTGTTTCAGTATCACTTTAGCATTCGCGCTAACCTTAACTAACTCTTTGTGCCCGCAGCCTCTTCGGTAACATTAAGGAGGAGGTGGTGAAGGATGCGGAGAGCGTGAGGAATCAGCAACAGCAGCATGTACAGCAGTACAGCTGCACCTTGGATGAGTGCTTCCAGCTCTACACCAAAGAGGAACAGGTAGACTGTGTGCTGTTATAGATATTTACAGTTTGGAACAACAGTACAGCACGGATGTGTTGCCGCTTATGCTCTTTTAGTTCAGCGGCCTAAACTGTGTAATTGATTTCTGTTTTTTGTTTTTTTAAAAAGTGGTAACTTGTGCACAAAAATAAAAGAAAATATTAATATCTTAATATAATACAATATTAATGCTGATAGATCAATCAATGAATACATTTCCATCTAATCTATGTTTCTTACTGATACCCATCAGGGAAAGACAAAGACTTTAGACACAATTAAAACACTTTAACATTTGAAGCTAACAATGGGATAGAAGTCAGCAAGTTGTTTTGTATGTGTCAAGATTCAACTAAAAGTTTGGCCCAAATTCAGACCAGAATGAGGAATTTAAAAAAAACAATCAAGTTTTATTAAAAATTGATAGCTTGGCCAGCAGAGGTAACAAATCCAAAGTGACAAAACCAATCCAAAATAAACAGACGGCACTTGCAGGGGAGAGGAGCCGCATTGAAAACCCACACAAGCAAACCAGGAAGTACAACAAACAATCTGACGAAGAGGAAGAAGAAGGCAGAACTATTTATACTCAGAGGGCTGACCAATAAAGTGGAGACAGGTGGGGGACAAGGCTCAGCTGAAGAAAAACAAGATAGTCAACAGACAGGAAGTAAAATCCAGGAACAAGATACCAGAGGAAATGAGTTAACAGAATAAAAACAGGAAATGAACGAGCCACTATAACTGAAATGAGGAGGCGCTGAAGCTGCAGTGACAGATGGAGGAACAGATGGGGAAACACTGAAGGAACTAAAAATAAATAACAAACTCAGAATAGGAATCGAGGCTGAATAAAAACCAAGGATTCAAAACCAACGCCGAAGCACCAGCAGTGCTTCTAATCTCCACAAGCACAGAACGATAAGAAGAGACAAGAGCTCGAATAGAACAAGAGCTAATGCTCGAAGTGCTGAAACCATACCAACCACCGTGGACCCTACAGAAGCCACGCACATCACCCAACTCCTCCAGGATGGATGCTGCGTCTCCCTGCACGGTCTCAAGAGCATGAAGAAGATTACAGGAAGCAGGCAGTTACTTTAGGAGAGCTGGACAGACAGGGAGTAAGAGGACGAGCACTGCCAGAGTGACAAAATGACCTCCAGCAGGAAACTAATGTGAATGTCTCTTAATAACTGGCTCTGGTCATAGTATTGTAGGTCCTGGTGCAGACCTGGGACAAGATCCCTAAAAACACCATCTATAGTCTCATTAGGAGTGTTCCCCAATGTCGTCAGGCATGCATACAAGCATGTACTGAGTAACATTTTGAGTTGCTGCAATGAAATTTTGCCAAAACGGACTATTCGTCAGTTCTTCTCTTTGTGGTGTTTTTGATCATTTTCATTTCTGTCACACCATGTGACATATTTTTATATCCTAACTCATATTCCAGTCCATATCAGTACAGACATCCATTAAGTTTGTTTTTTCCAGGTGAGATCTGATGTGTTTTCAAAGGTTTCCTTTCATTTTTCTGAGCTGTGTACATTTTGCTACTGAACTAGTGCAGTGTGGAACTGGCTCCACGTGTTTGTGTTTGTATTGGTATTAAATCAGGAAGTAATCAGGTAGTTCAAAAATAGACAGTTGTTGTTGCATGTAGATATGCCAGCGTACAACACACTGACGCTGACTGAAACGGGAAAGGAATGTTTGTTTTTGAAAGGTTATGTTTGTCTATCGTCTATCAGTAGGTGGTAAAGAGGTAAAAACAAGCAGGCGAAGTATTTTTATCGACTGCAACATGTCAAATGTCTGTTCATGCTTTCCTCTGTGGGCAGTACATGACAGTGTTAGACAGCTTTTAAGTGGGTTGTTCCCATCATGTGGAGTGTCAGAATCATATGACTGTCCATGTGCTTCAGTGATGCGTTCAGCCAAACACTCCAGAGACAAAAATGTCTCTTTTCCCAGCAAAACATCCAAAAGGCACTTTTTTTTCCTGTGTTTTTTTGCATGGAGATGTAGATGAATGTAATTTATTATTACATTTTATTAGAATAATTAAGAGTAGACGTAGATTAGAAAGTAGTTGAATCCATTTTTTGTTACAGTTGCATTTTGTTACCAGCTGGTGGAGCTGCTGTCTCGAGGGAGACGCTGTTCAATCTAAGCCGGTAAATGTTGCTCTGATTGAGCCAACTTACCAATATTTCACTGTATAAATAAATTCCTTTTTACAAATTGCAGGTGTTGATTCCTTTCTAAACCTGATAAAAAGAAGATAAAAGCATAAAATCATAATTATCTTTTTTTTTCACTGCAGTCCAGAAAGCAAATGCAAACATTTACAAAGGTACAGAAGGCAAGCGGAGGATGTGTTTTTTTTCTGAGATTCTCCGTATGTTTGAGGTGATTTTCGCCTCACAGAGTATTTTTTGAGCAATGAGATGGTCGTTGTTGTTGTGTGTCAGCGAAAAGTGCAGCCGTGCTTTATTTGCGATGCATGTGACATTAACAAAGCGATAAACAATCTTCAGCGCTTCTTTGTAAAGTTTGAGTGCATGACCTTGCTGAATGCAACAGCTCATCACTTCACAGTATTCAGGATGGTAAATATAGGGAAGCGAGAAAAGTGTGCACAAGTAGTAACCATGGCAACAGATTCTAAATGTACGTCTTGGTCAAAGTCGAGCCGAGTGCTCCACGAGCAAAGGAAGAAAGAATTTCCAGGTTTTCGCTGTACCACTGTGTGAGTTATAAGAATGTAATAAAACAGGAGGGGAAAACTGATTTGCAAACATATGACGCAGAAGAGGGATTTTTGAGAGACTGTCAAATATTTAAATGCCAGTTTTGTCTCTGCTTCCCTTCCTCTCTGTTTTTCCAATCAGCTGGCACCTGATGATGCCTGGAAGTGCCCCCATTGTAAGCAGCTGCAGCAGGGCATGGTGAAGATGAGCCTGTGGACCCTGCCAGACATCCTCATTCTCCATCTGAAGCGCTTCAGGCAGGTGGGTGAGCGAAGGAACAAGCTCACCACATTCGTGCATTTCCCCCTGGTGGGCCTGGACATGACGCCGCACGTGGTGCATCGCAGCCACGGCGCCCATCAGCACCCTCTACAGCCGGGCTGGAAGCAGAGCAGACGACCTGACCTGGCTCCTCCTGACTATCTGTATGATCTGTATGCTGTGTGCAACCACCACGGAGGCATGCACGGTGGACATTACACAGGTAACATCTAAGAAATGTACTTAGAAGTTTGTACTTTATTTGTACAGTAACAAAGTCCCTCACAGTTTAGATAAAAACACATTAAAACCAAGTGACCATATTTATAGATGTAAATTCAAGTTTGGAAATGGGCCTGTAATTGTCGGTGGGATCTCCGGACGTTTTGGGGGGGATTTTAAGCAGAGGGATGACAGAGGCTGTTTTAAAATAATCTTGCATGCGCTCAGATGATAGTGACAGTAGCAGATAAAGTCAGTCTGAAAATCAGTAAAAAAGAAGATTCCAGAAACCGGTCTTTCTCTGCACCAGCTCCAGGTTTTAATGCTGTGAGTAATTGGTGTATTTGACCCCGCACCCAAACTGTCATGATGCTGTAACGCAGATGAAAGAAACAAGGCTTTCCCTGAAAAAGCAGTTTTGGCACCATAAGTTATAATGATACCTTTCTATAGGCTACATCATTCAGTATAAACTGGGCCTTCACACTTTATCCTGTGAGATGTGCGTGGCTTTTGAACCACGAGCTGAAAAGAAGCTGCACGGTCCTTCTTTTCTTTCACTCAGAGGATGTGTCATGACTTCCAAAAAGAATTTCAAATTTAGATTTTTACAACCATAGAGCACTTTTCCACTTAACCTCAGTCTGTATTAAATTACCTCAGGTCCAGAGAAGGCTGCAGCATTTTCTCCCATAAAAGTGAGGATACATTTATTATGACAGAAGTTTTTAGAGTGAACAGGAAAGCTGGGAGAGAGAGCGGGGGAAGACAAGCAGCAAAAGCCCTGGGATAGATAGAACTCAGGTTTCTGCAGTAGCCTTATGATATATGGGTCGCCTGCTCAAGCTAGGCGATGAAATAAAATGATTTCAAGGCCAAGACCGATTTCTCCCACACAGCCCTCGTGGAGTTGCAATATGCAGATGACGGCACTAACATCACCCACACAGAAAAAGATCTTCGGTGCATGCTAAATGGCTCTGTCTGGGCAAACTTGCACATCGGCGTGACTTTAAAGAAAATAAAAAAAGACAGCAAGGATCTTAATTAACCTCGGCAAGTCTTCCATAAAATAAAAATTGACATTGTAAGCCCCGAAAATGATCTTCTTGAAGAAGCAGAAACAAACAGCATGACCACCACCATCATTAGACGCCAGCTGACATGCTGATTGATGTAAGTCTGATTTATAAACAGGTCCTCTGCCTACAACTAAATGACTGCAAGTAAGCAATAGAATAAAAAAATAGAAACTCAAAGGATTTAACTGAGAGGACTTTGGGTAAAAAAGAATTACATCAAGTGCGAGAAGAAACAGTGTAATTGACTTGCACTCATCTCAGACAAGCTGCCAGAAATGAGCTGTTCCAGAACTTCCAGTTTGAGCCATCCCAAGTCTCAGAAAGGATCCATACAAGAGCCCAATTTGTTTAAAAGCCCAGTGAGGACACCCTGTGGCAAAGACATAGAAAAGTATTCATATTATCAGCTGCCTTGGTCATTAGCCGCAGCATGGGTATTAATAGAAAGCTGAACAGACAGTTAAGGATCCAATTACCCATGCATTGTGTATTTTCCTGTGTATGTTTATGAGCAAACTCCCACAGACACACCCATCTGTGTACCACTTTTTTACTCATTAATTAGTCAAATAAAGAAACAACTGCAGTGACATCCTTTCGCCGGAGCCTAGCAGAAATCAAAGAGTTTGGTCTCTCTGCTTTTTCCATTGTAATTTCAGCCTATTGCAGGAACTCTGTTGACGGCCAGTGGTACAGTTATGATGACAGCAGCGCTGAGCCAGTTCCAGAGGCGGAGGTGTGCACACGTGGAGCCTACATCCTCTTCTACCAGAGGAGAAACACTATCCCCCCCTGGTCTGCCAGCTCCTCAGTCACAGGTCAGTCCTTTCAGATGCTGCAGAGTGCCTTGTTATTATTAGTTGGCTGGAATCTGCTACACCTCATTCATATAATATAAAACTAATGGAGGCAACATGGGAGTGTCATTGCACCTCACACCCTCATTATCTGGTAAAAACTCTATTTTTAGCCCCATCAGTGTTCATTTTCACTGCCTCATCTTGTGTTGTAGCTAATAGCCAACAAGACCTGCTGCCAGTCTCTATTTACATGAGTCACAGAGACGCTCTTTTTCATAGTTTCTACCTAATGTCTGTTTTTCCTAATGGATGAAAATAGATACTACTCCACAATCACAGATCTGTTGCCATCTCGATGCAGGATTGCTTCTTCTAATGGAGCTGTAGTTGGTCTTTTTCTCTTAATGTGCATGCTTATTATTGGACTGGACTGAAACAAAACAAATTATTTTCATTCCTCTGTTTAGGTTCCACCAGCTCGTCCGCCTCTGACCACTGGCTGGTCCGGCTGACAGGGGGCAGTAAGAGGGGCAGTGTGGTGTCAGGAGGACCTGTGCCGGGATCTCTGGGAGCCGTACAAGCCCCTGAGTCTCCTGAGTTGCCAGTGTTTAGAGATGAACCTCCCAAAACAGTGGAAACATGTAGGTATCTGGACTAATGTGTATAGTTTGTATATGTTGTATAAAACTCAAGAAGGCAAAAAAACCCTTTAAGAGTAAAAGATGAGGTGCATTTTATAGTTTACACTGCTACATTGTTACCAAAGCTTGGTTAACTCCTTTCTCATCTTAACAAAAGAAGAAAACAATTCCTTGTTTTGAGTTAGTATTTTATTGTTGTTCTTGCTGGTGATCTTGATGTGATTCCAACCTCGTGCGGGTCTATAATCTTGACCCTGACGTCCTTTGACAGTTTTTGGGTCTTGCCCAAGGTGGTGGAGAGGTTGGAATGGATGAAATGTATTCTGTGTGCTTCATTCACACCAATCTAACACAACCACAATCTCTGAGAGTCAGACTCTGGTTTGGTTGTTGAATACTTATTTCACTCAGTTACATGCAAATCAATAGATAATGTTTATGTGATGTGTTTTTCTGCATTTTTCTTTGATGTTCTGTCTCTCTCCATCAAAATGAAACTACTATGAAAGTCAGAGATTGTTTATTTTTGTGTAACTCAGGAGACCTACAAATAAGTTTTTCCCCAACTTTAAATAAGGACTATTTTGACTTTGTGAATCATGCAAAATTTGCAGATTCATGCAGATTTTTACAAATATATCATCCTAAACTCTCCTCCTCCTTGGAAGCATTTTTTGCATTCTGGTATAACAATAATCTATCCAGGTCATGTCAATTTCTTTTTTTAAACTTTGTCTCGTGTCTTGTCTCCTATAGATGGGTCAGAAAACAATCAGTTTGTCAGAGGGTACCAGGGCAGGAGTGTAAGCATGAGATCGCCAACTAAGCCCAAGGACACCCTGAACAAAGTTCTCCCACTGAGGTGGTCCTTTGGTTCCAGAGACCGTATCAAGCACTCTGCCCAGACTCAATCTGGAGAGCTGGTGGAGTATCTCGAGTCCGGTCGGCGTCCAAGATGTACCAAAGACCCCATCATCACGCTGGTGGCTACCCCGCCACAAAGAAACCCCCATGGAAGAGTCTTTGAAGCAGGACAGGACTGCAGTTCACCGAGCGGCAGCAGCCTCAGCTGTACAGACAGAGTCAGCTCTGAAAGTTGTTACTCCCCCAAAATACCAGAGGGACAGAGCAGAACTTTTGCAGAGAGAAACATCGGCCATGGAGGCGATAATGGCAGCAAAGATGTCAAAGCTCGAGATGATGATTCTCTGAGAAGGAGATCATCTAAGAGAGCGAGGCCAGACCAGGGCAGGACCCTGGAGTTCCAGCTACAGAGAGGGGCCATTCTAGGCGGTCAGTTCAGCCACAGCGCACCCCCGAGCAGAGATTCTACACTGAGAAGATCTAAGGTCCACATAGGGGCGACTCCCAGGGCACAAAAAGACTTGTTACAGATGGTCCTTCAGCCTGAGGACAGGAGGGTGCAAAGAGGACATGAAGGTCGGAGCCAAGAAAGTCTCTTCTCTTTTTTTAAGCCCGGTTTCTTGAAGAAAGACATTCCAAGGTCACCAGTCAAGGGGCAAGAGAAGCGCCTGAAAGACCATGAAGATCTGGGAAGGCTGGCGAGTAGCAATTTAGCCAAGCTGTCCCTCTCCAACGGGACTCTGACTGCTGCGGCACTAGAAGAGAGGAAAGGCGCCGGTGGGCCCAACTGCGATGGCCATAACTGCAAAGTCCAGCTGGTCAACGGAAAGGCTGGAAGTCATGACCCTGTCGACATCAAACGCGCTCACAGCTCCAGCAACATCCAGACGAAACTAGATTTGACATTTCGCAGGTGCGCCTCCCTGCAGAGGAACGGAGAAGTCACGATCCCTGCAGCTCACCGCGTCCTGCTGGCGGACAAGCCGGGTTACGCCACTCTGCAGCGGACGCGATACAGTACCACCTCACTGGGTAGGCACGGAGCTTTCCCTGAGGCCTGTTTTAAAGGTCACATTGCACTCTGAAATTAATTATTATGTTATGTGGAATTGTAAATAAAATCCTTTCAGTTTGTCTGGTCTAAAAAAACAAAAAGCACAAATTAGAGCTAATGTCAGCGGCATGGTTGATGTTTTTTCTTCTTATGTCAGCTTGGTTTTAAAATGAGAAACTGCCTTTGGTGAACAAAGAAGTGGTGACAGTGGAAGTGGATTGGCCAAACATTCCTGCTGCTGTAATGCACTAATTGAAACTGTGGAATGAATTCCAATTGACGGATTAGGTGTAAGCTATTAAATTCCAGCAAATGCAGCCACACATGTCAAAATCTCAGTTGAAGCCAGCTTTTTCTTTGTTACCAATGCTAATGCTGATTTCCTGTTTGACAGGTGATCAAATACTAATTGTTTCCTTTTATATCCCATTATAAGTGCCTCTGTGAGAGCCTTGAATGACTGCTGAACACCCGAGCTCTCTACTGATTCCTCCACACCCACGCACCGGGAGAAGCCCACAGCTGGAGGCATCGCCGAATCAAAGTACATCTTCTCTCTCCCCTTCATAGTACTGTTCTAAGTTCTCACCTGTGTGTGTCTTAAATGAAATCTATGCAGAGATGAATTACTAAGGGAAAATACTGCTGTAATGTGATTTGTTTCCTGCACTTTTTGTGTTGTTTTTACACTGCTGTCTGCTGTTAGTACACTACATGTTTGAGTTTATGATCAACTTTTTTGAAAGTGGAGGTTGATATGGTGAATTTGCATAGTTTTAGTCCATTGTGGAGTGTGGCATGTACTGATTGACTAAAGAACAGTTTACAGTTAATGGGCGATGATGTGTAAGATTGTTCTAAAGCGCTGCAAAAACTATACTAACACAGCACTGTTAACCGGCTGTATTATCAGTTAAATATTATATTTTGTTGCACTTTCTTTTTTGTACACTTTTCCATATCTGAGCTCATTTGGAACAATTGCATTGTACAAATTGGGCAAAATCAACAGATACAGATGAGGACAGAGTTATTAGCCTCCCCTTTTTCCAAAGTACTGATACACAGAGCAGGCAATTTTTAACAAAGCTTCTCCAAACATCCTAGTTTTATTTTGGATGCTTATGTTATTTTACTTATCAGTGCCAAAATTATTAGCCCAGTTGATGTAAAAAGTCAAATGTGAATCCCTTTTGCTGGATAACCACCTGCATGTTCTTCTTTGGTGAATCTCTCAAGCTCCTACAGATTCGATGGCCTTCTGGCATGGAACTTGGTCTTCAGTTCATCCCACAGATTTTAGGTAGGATCCAATTTAGGGTTTTGTGTAGTCCAGTCAATAATATTCACTTTGGTCTTCTCAGTCGAGTTCTTCCCCAGGAGCGATGTGTGTTTTGGGTCATTCCTGTGTTGCAAGATAGAGTTCCTTCCACATTGATGAGATCCATAGTTCAAGATGCACTGGAGCATCCCCACAGCCTAATAATCCCACCACCGTGTTTCACTGTGGGGACGGTGTTCTTTAGACCTACAATGTAAGCAGAGTCTCTGTGGCCGAAGAGCTCTAGTTTCATCTCATCTGACCATAGGACACACTTCCAGTACGCTTGTTATTTCTCCAAGTTGTTAGTAACATACTTTCATCTGTCTCTTCTGCAAAAGTTTTTCTTGCTCTGCAACCTCCCAATCCACTCCTGTACATGGTTCGAGTGATAGTCTTCTTGGAGACTACAATTCCCTACTTGACATGTCATTCAATGGTGTCTTGGCAGTTGTTGGCAAATTTTCTTTCCAGAGTCTTTGAGATCTTTGGCTTCCTACCTCTGCCAGGCTCGTTCTGTACTCTGTGACTCTCTTTTAATTTCTTGATGATACTTCTCACTCCAATTGTTGGCATCTGGAAATGCTGTGACCACTTTGTATATCCTTGCTTTGGGATTATCAAGATTGCTCTGTTACAAAAGCAATAGGGAAAATTAGAAATTTCATACAGGTGATAATAATTTTGTTCTCATCTGTACTTCGGCTGGTGAAGAGTATGTAAGGGGACTTTCATGACTAAAGGTTTGGTCTGGGGGGGTGTTGGAGCTGTGAAACCCCATTCTTTTCAAATGTGCATTTTCCAGTGGTTGGTTTGCTCTGTGGAGGGAAATAAAACATCATGAGGAAATTTTAAGAAAGCACAGAAAACATGTTTTTACCACCCCAGTGGCTTGCACAGCAATAAAGGAGAGGGCTGTTTTTTTTTTTTTTATCTCCACATCTGTTGCTCCAGTGTGTGGGAGAGTGAGTGTGTACTGTATGTCTTTTTCACTCGAGTTGGATTGAAATTTTGCTGATTTAAAAAAATCGTGCACGAGGCTGTTCTTTCATCGAAGACTTGAAGATAGACAGAGTGTTAATGGCAATCATGCTTCAAAGCATTCCCTGAAAATTGTATAAAGTAGCAGGAGCTCTTCCTGAATATTTAGTGTCTGTTTAATTCAGAGTAATCACCATTTCTGGAGCTGCACCGTGATAGCTTTCTCCGATGCGGCGGAAGGATGAGCAAACCAGAAATAACTTTTTTTTTTTCTCTATTCAAACTCGACGATAAGCTTTTGATTTACAATAAACTGTTTTCAGTGTTTTAAATTTGTCACTGATGCTTTTGAGAGTCCCTGTTAGTTGCACACACTGTATCTGTCCTCGCTGTTTTATGTTCTGTCATTTGACGTAACTGTTTAAAATCACTATTTACCAAATTAAGTGATCATACATGAAGGATGTGTCTGATACATTATTTGGGAACAATGGCTAGATTCTATTTTATTAACTTTTTTAAAAGTCTACATTTTGTACCTGATGTGTAATTATGTAATTTAAGTACCAGATTAAAACTGTATGCTTCAGATTACCACGAAAGGGCGGAATAATAGGTTCGGTAGGTTTGAATGTGACACAACACACGCAAGTTCTTGAATCGGACTGTCTGTAACATCTGCATAACGTACTGAGAGTTTTATGGGTTGCAAATTAAACACAGCTTTTCTCACAAATCATGTCAGTGTTGCAGAATTATTTGTGGTGCATTTTTCTCAACGTTGCTTCAAATAAATGAAAAACAGCTGAGTTTTTTCTTTTATTTAAAAAAAAGGCATTGCATGACTCCTCTTAATTCATACTTAATCATCTTTTTTTTAAAAACTCAAAGTGTGAATAATAACATTTTTAAATTTAAAAAAAATGTTCATGCATACAAAACAATGTATAGATAATAACCAAGATTAATTTTCCAGAAACCAGTTTGTTAGTTGCACCTGTTCAACTGCTTGTTAACACAACTATGAAATCAGCCAATCACATGGCAGCAACTACATGCATTTAAGTTTGCTGACATGCTCAAGGCTACCCGCTGGAGTTCAAACTAAGTGAAATTAAGTGAATATTTCAGAAACTGGTAATCTACTGAGATTTTCTCACACAACCAGTCCCTCGGGTTTACAGACAATGGTCTGAAAAATAGAAAATATCCAGTATGTGGCAGTTCTCTGGGTGAAACTGAGGAAGAGTTTGCACAAGCTCACCAAAATTGGACAACAGAAGACTGGAAAACTGTTCCCTCCACTGATGAGTGTCAGGTTCTGTTCTGACATTCAGATGATAGGGTCAGAATTTGGTGCAAAAACAAAAATTATTGACACACTTCAGACACCTTGGAACAGACTCAGCATCATTTAAACACCACAACCTATCTGAGTATTAATGCTTCCAGCAGGATGATACACCATGTCCAGCTCATATCATCTCACACTGGTTTCTTGAACATGACAATGAGTTTGCCTCCATAGTCATCACATCTCAAACCAATAGGGCATCTTTGGGATGTGGCGAGTCACATCATGGATGTGCAGCCAACAAACCTGTAGTAACTGTGTGATGATGTCATGTCATAATGGTTATTATTCTAATTAGTTAGTTAGGTCTTCCTGCGCCATTCGGCGCATTGGGCGTCAAATGTCCGCCAACGTACTCGATCAGCTGCAGCTGCTTCGCCCTCATCGCAATGTCTGTGGTGCGTAAATCATCGATGAAAGTTCTCTACTATGTTGTACAGGGACAGCCTGGTTTCCATCTTGGTTGGGGTGGGTTCCACATGATGGCAATCTTGGGCAGTTGGTGTGGGGGTTGGCATAGAACATGACCTGCAAAGCGCACATGTCGTTCAGTCACAATGTCCTGGAGGGGATGTGTGGCAGTCCGACGGTGTACTTCTTCATTGGTGACATGGTCCCGGTAAGAGACCCCCAGGTTCCCTCTTAGCCATCGCTGTTGGGCCACATTGAGTCTTCTGGCTGATGTTTTCCACATCTCACAAGTACAGATCGCGGTAGGTATAACGATGGAGTTGAGCAGACGAATCTTCGTCACCAGATCGATCTTTGGGATTGACCAGATCGTCCGGAGCCGCTGAAAGACCGTACCTGCTTTTGCAAGCCGACAGACTGTAAAAACAGACTGTAGCAGTGGGTGGGCATCACTGGTTCAGCTCTGCAGTGGTTTAGGTCCGACCTCTCTGAAAGGACTTTGTGTGTCATAATGGATGGTTTTACCTGTACTTCCGCTGCCCTCCCCTGGGGGGTACCTTGGGGTTCCATTCTTGGTCCTCTACTGTTCTCTTTCTATTTACTACCAGCTTATATGCTGATGGCTGTCAAGTCTATTTCCTTTTAAAACACAGTGGTTCTGTTCAGCCTCTCCTTAAATGTCTCAAAGACATCAGGGGGTGAATTTTCTTAATTTTAATGAAAGAAAAGACTGAGGTCACAGTTCTTAAATCCAGTGGCTCCAGCTGTTTCCCTGCCTTTGACTTTTTCTATTTGGCTCCACATGAAAAATCCAGCATCACCAATTTAGGTGTGAAGATGGACCCCAGCCTCCTTCCACTTGAGGAGGCAGTGCAAAACCAAGCCCATCCTGTCTAGATGGCACCGATCCACGCATTTATCATCTCTCGGATTATTATAATAGTCTTTTAAGTGGAAATCACAAGGCTTCCCTCTCACATCTACCGCTTTGTACAAAATGCTGCTGCACAATTTTTAGCATCCCTTCACTGGCTTCCCGTTCAGTTTTGAATCCCCTTTAAAATTATGTAATTTGTTTTTAAGACTCTTAATGATCTTGTCCCTTCTTATTTGTCTGAGCTGCTTCACCCTTACATGCCGTCACGTGCTCTTAGATCAGCTTTTGACTGTCCCAAAGACATTTTATAAAACCAGAGGAGCCAAAGCCTTTGCAGCTTTGGCTCCTAAAATGTGGAATGAGCCGCCCCCAGAAGCAGGCAGGCTATATCCTTTGCTGTTTTTAAAACCTTTTCTCTTTGGCTTTTAACTCAGTATGAGTTGTCATCTGTCTTGAACTTTTACCCTTTGTATGTACCTGTGCTATTTTTAAATGTTCTTTAGCACCTATGTATTAACTTAGAGCTGATTTATTGTTTTATTCTTGTTCTCTTATTTTTATTTATTTATTTATTTTTGTACAGCTCTTTGGTCAGCTGTAATGTTGTTTTAAAGTGCTTTAGAAATAAAGTGGAAGGTTGGACATTTTAACCCTGTCACAGTCAAACATCAAAAGTGGAAATGGCGGTTTAGCATTCATACAGGTGTGCTTCCTGTTATTGAACAAACCAATCAAGCAACAACACAGGTAGAGTACAAGTACGCTGAGGACCTGATGAACGCTTGTTCTCGCACTGAAGTGACACCGAAGTACCAAAAGATTTGTGGGGATGTTTTTAGCACAGCTGTGCCACGATGCCGTGTGCTGCGGGGGAGTAAGAATGGAGTGAATATGTCCAAGTGTGAGCCATATTTCAAAGCTTGTAGGGAAGTGCCATGAAGTGCTTCACACCACATTTCATACACTGACACAACACAGCGCTGGGTGAACTATTTGAATTACTACAAGGTTGCTTTATCTCACCACAGCTGTTACCAGCAGCATTTTGTTTCTGCCTACACCTTCTTTTTCTTTAGTTTCCCAGGTTAAAGAAGTTTCTTGCACACTGACAGAGCCTCACTGGGTTAGGTGTTGCAAAGATACATAAGATGTGCGAGATGTTCTTTGAAAGAGCCTAAAAATCTAAAAATGTCTAAAACTATATCAGGACATCTCTACCCTGAAGGAGTCTGTGCTAGAAGAAGAAATCGTTGCATCAGTTTCATTGAGACTGGGAGATGTACATTTTCAGGGTGTTTTTCAAACTGACCAGCATTAGAATAAAATGAAATGGGGTCTAACTTTTGGTCTTTTACTAAAGAAGGCCAAACAGGGGAAGAAAAATAAGCCCTTTCATCTATTTAAACAGGAACATGGCTGTGTGTTAGCTGTTCAACACTTGTATAAATACACTGTAACAAATTCCTGTAAAAACTGCAGCAGGATTTTACAGTAAGCAGGCTGTATTTCAAAAATCCAGTAGTATTGTGTAAACAGCAAAGCATTCTGGGAGCTGGTGGAAGTTTATTTGACTGTTACATCAAATGTACTGACTATACTTGCATTACAATTTCCCAATCACTGCTGGAATCAGAATTACCCAATCTCAGATATAGACAAACCACCAAAGCAACATCCATATGTGTTATTTACATGTTTATTTTTTTAATCTGTGAAGAAAGTGGCGGTCGCCTCTGTTACAGTTAAATTTCAGTCGATGCTAAACGGTTACCACTGACCCGTCCCATCTCATGTTTCCTCGTGTTATATGTAGATAATAGGTTCAAATGTTGCTCTGTGCCAAGCTGACTGAGGCTATAGAGAGAAATAAGGATTGTTATTACTAACTGTAGTTCAGAATAATGGCAATTTTTGTTCTGCTATTTATTTCCTAAAAGTATTTGTAGTATGATACATGAATATATTTGCAAAAGCTTGTGTGCCACCTCTTTTGGGCACACATTGCTGCCACTAATCGAGTGCAATTCTGTGGGAAACAGAATTAGGACCAAATTATTAAAGAGAGTCTGTTAATATGTCTTTACATCGAAAATTTATAAATGAAATAAAAATTCTTTATTTCCAGAAATTGTTTGTTTTACAACACATTTGGGACATTTCCACAATTAGCTTGTACTCATCTCTATATATGAATAACAGGGGTTTTTTTTCTGTCAAATATATTATAATTTTGCAAAATAACTTACTGCAGAAATTACACTATTACTGTAAAAACTTCAAGCATCAGGAGAAAGCATCAGTAAAATAATCAAGTATCTTCTTGTAAAAACAAAAAACCTTTGGGTCACTCTTCTTTACAATATTGCGTCAGTTCATTGGGGTTTGCAGTCATTCATGTATGCACAGCTCTTATAAGTTCCCACCCCAGCATTTCCACAATGACCATAAACCCCAGCCAGGTTTAAAGTCCTGTTTTGGAAAAGGCCTTTAACATTTAACCTGCTAACTGAGTCCTGTAGAGTCTGAGGCGTAGCTCTTGGGGTTTTGGCAGTTACTACAGGCATTGCACGGTCTGGCCTTGGAGTGCATTTGCTGGGACATCCACTCCTGGGAAGACTGCCAACTATCTTGAATCATTTGTGAATAATCCTTCTCACTGCTGAATGATGGACTTCAAATGGTTTCGACGTGACTTTATAACCCTCCCCTGATTGATGTGAAGCTGATGTCTTTCCTTGTTGGTATTGCATTAACACTGACCCAATTGTTCCAGACCTGCAAACTGACAAAACTTCTCCTTTCGTAGCGGTGCATTCACTTTCAGATGATCAATTAATCAGGTGTATTTGATTAGCAGCACCTGGCTCTTTCTCCATTTCCACAGGTTTTACAGCTTTTCCAATCTTCCTGCTGATCATCACACAGCTGTTCCTGAGCCACTACTTATGGAGCTGCTGAGCTTCAGTCGTCGCTGTATTGTTGAATAGCTCACAGTTAGAGTGACTCTGGCTTCCATGCTTCTTGTCTGGCTCTGTAATCTGTTTGGAAGACTTTCTGTTGTCTTCTGTGTGCAGACGCCTGCAGAGAAACCCCTCCGAAAAAGCAGGGGGCAAACTGAGCCTGGGAGAGCTCCTGTGGAGAGACTTAGCGAGGACACTCACGCACACTCAGGAAGCGGGATCATCACTACTGTGGACTTTGTGTTGGACTATTGTTGCACTGTTCCCTTGTAAATAAACTCACTGTGTTATTGAAGAGAGACTGTGTCTGTCCTGACACGATTTTGACATTCAGCTATGTGAGCGTGAAGGTAGCATGAAGGGGTTATCCCAGGTGTGACAGAGCCAGAAGCCAAACGAGACCCCAGAAAGGTCGGCAATCAAACCTTTTACGTTCAAGTTCACACCTACAGCCAATTTAGAATCAACAATTAACCAATTGGGAAAGTCCGGAGCCTCTCTACACTCTGCATATTCTGCATTTGGTCAGCATACCCTGGAGAACAGTGAGGGTTATAGACTGCAAGACAAAGGGATCATGGACTGAATCTCAAATGAGGAGGTTTGTGTTTCTTATTCACTTTCTTATTCTTGCCATGACCAAAGATCATTTAAAAAGACATTAGCTTATTTTGTATGCAGCAACATGCTTTAAATGTTCTCACAGCATCTGCTTCATTAACAGGACTTGCTGTGCAAATAAATTCCTATTAACATACACAGACTAATATAATGCCCAGTGTTGTCCAACAAGGCTAATGTGTTTTCTATGTCTAAGTTACCAAAATAAGGGAGGCTCTGCTTGTTATAATTATACGATTATATGCTCTTCTGCAGCAGGAGGGCCAGATGCCCAACACGACACTGAATAGAACTGCTGATCAAATGTAAATAAAAACAGCTTTCACTGTTTGACATTTCCGCAAGACCTTTCAGGAAAATGGTTGCTAACAGAGAAGAGGTGTGCTGGAGCAATATTAATCATCATATTCAGCCTCTGGTGCTTTCTTTGATGTCAGCAGGAAAACAAGCCAGGGTCTGGTGTGTTACTGCAATGTTCACTCTTGTTATCAAAAGATTGTAGCCTGATGCACACTCAAGCACTCTGATAGAACCCTTAAACTCTGCGAAAAACATGGCTGTATGTCTGAACATGCCAGCTTTTCTTTTTTAATGATTCCAGAAACACTTCACTAACAAGTGTAAAACATAGACTTCAAAGTACTTGTTGTTTCTTGTCATTCCTCAAGCACATTTTTCACAAATGCACCACTTTCCTGTTATTTTCTGCAATGCAGTTATCCAGGATGGATACAAAGGGAAATGGGACTGATAGATAAGGACTTCTTTTCTCCTCAAATCTGGCTCTGTTCCACTAGCAAGTATGTGATTTCAGAGGAAACAGAATTGAATCACCCTGAGTGTGGTGGTGCCTGATTGACAAACTGTTTGAATTACCTCTGCAGACACCCTACATCAACATAGGTTAGCATGGGGTATTACACCTCAGCATCACGATGGGTTTCCTCATGTGTTTAATAAGACTTGATGGATGTTCAGAAGCACAGCGCTTGAATAAATCATGACTCCTTTGGTACTCTCAATGGGTAAATCAGAAAAAGCATGGCTTATCATTTATTTATGTATTCTTGTTTCTTCTGCAATAAGCATCATATTGCAGCCTGCAAAGTATAATTCATGTAAATACTTTACAAAGTTGTCGGTAGCTTCATTTCCATTGTTGTATAATCATTTTTTATATGGTGATTATAGTTTGTATAAAGTCTGAAGGAACTCAAGCTTTTAAATAAAACAAGTGACAAGAGAAAGAAAATGTCAGATTTAAATTCATAAACAAAGTCTGGGCATTATCCACACAAGGTAACACCAAACCAAAGTATCATACAAAGAAAAGAAACATTTAAATTGTACAACTTCCTCTAAATGATTCAATAACATTTGTGATTTAAACCCTTAAAGCTTGAAATATAAAATAATTGCCATAAAATTCTAGTTATTGAACCATCTGACAAATTAGTTAAAAATAATAATTCAATTTTATTTTCCATATTTGTATCGTGTTTGTAGCAATTGCTTAAAATGTATTGTGCCATTTATTTAGATTTTTAATGGGGGGAAAAATCACAGCAATGATGCAGATGCACAACAAAAAAAACTGTATGTGTCAAATATGATACACTAGGCGTTAAGAGGTTCTTAGGATATTAGAAACACTTCGTGTGCTGAGCTCCTTTTGCTTTTTTGATCCACACCCTGCTGAGAAGACATCCAGGAAAAGGTGAATACTGCTAATATTAACCATATGCCTGCAAATAATCATAAAGTCTGCACAGTTCTGATCAGGTGTGACGAGCAATCCCCCCTCTGCTTCTTCGCCTTTAATAAGCTGTCATTTAAACAATACTCCCAAAATATCAGACTCAATAAACCCAATGAAGAAAACAAGTTAGCTTTTATTTTCTTCAGCTAAAAAGTTAGTTTATTGAGGATTGACATTAAAAAATGTCAATCCTCAATAAACTAATAAAAATATAGATAAAAAAGAGTGGTACCAATGTTCTCATCAGACTCACAGAAGCAAGTGCTTCATTCTTATATACATATTTATTTCATTTAATTATGCACTTATTCCTATTTGAAAGCCTTGAAATGAAGCATACCAAACAGAATAAAGTATTCCTGAAAAGTTTTTCATTAAAGTTGTAATTTATTCCAAGCACTTTTTTTTATCAGCACATCTTAAAGAACCAGCTTTAAAAAGACTTTGAGCCAGTGTGCTGTGCTCAGAGTCTCATGCTCACCTGTTGCTGCAATATTGGAGTGAAAATGACTTCCAAACAAATTCCTGCTCCACACCAGTGTGGAACAATATAGCTCTAATACTGAAGGAGTCACAAAGTGATGGCTTTTTATGACTCTGACATTTTCACACCTTCACAAGGCATTGCTTTCATTATAGTTGGGTTTGTTCATTGAATTCTATTATTTTTTTGACATTTTTCCCGTTTTAAACCCTTGAAACATACCAATAGAAGCTTTTCCCAAAATGTCACTTAGAGCGAACAATATTATACAAGCTCATTTCAAAAGACTAGGTTTACTATATAGACTTACACCCAGATCCTGCACACTTGATATTATAACGCTGCATTAAAACCAGATGATATCCAGCCCCGTGTCAGTGTGTCACATCAAACAGACGTGGAATAATACAGCTCTGAAAGTTCACCTGCCAGGGGGACGATCAGGGTGCAAAAAAACGTGTCTTTTATTCCTCTTTTTGCAATCCATGTCATTTGTTATAACAAATAGCATGGCATTACATCAATTTCCTAATAGCTACAAAGACACACTTGTGCTCTGATACAGAGCATAATAAAACAGGGTGCATCAAAAGGCTGTTTGAGGCCAGGAGGTGGACAAAACTCATCATAACAAGGGTAATTGCTGCTGTTGCTGGGGCAGAAATTTCGGGGGAGGTTAACTCTCCTGTGGCTATAGCTGCTTTTGAAATTTATGAAATTGTGTCAGTGTAAATCAAAAGGGAGGTGGGCACACGCAGGAGCCCCTAACTTCCATCACAAGATCATGTGCTCTCAGCATCGAAATCATCCCATCTGCCACATTTGCACTGACACATTTATAGAAATCTATGCGGGCTGAGTGCATGTTAGCCACTCTCCTCCATCTCTTTGGCTTGAAGGTGATGACTAATGCCACTGGCAAGATAGCGAGTGAGCAACAGCGTGCAATTCTTTTCTGAAGGCACTTCTAGTCAGTGAAAGTGGGTGTGAGGATACATGCACAACTATACCACATTGTGTTCATGAACAATCCATTGTGTAGCATAGCAGTGGCTCTGTTTGGCTCAATGCCATTTTCATACTGAGCTACAAATACACCTATTGATGGAAAACATGGAATTACAGGCCGCTGGAAGAGGACACAGCCGTCTGATTTTTCTCTCTGTCATTTTGAATTTCCTACTGTTTCTTTTCAACCTCAATGGGATTATTTTCCACCACTTTTTGTGGTCCCTTTGTGACCAATTTATTTACACTAACATTACGTTTACAGCGTTAACGTCGACATTTAATGGAGTCTGAGCAAAGCAGGACGTGAGCTTCGCAAAGGTTGGCACAGCAAGAGTTACAAGTATTGGCAGTTCTGTCTGAATCCTCCATTCACAGGAGTTAGAGTAGAGAAAATAACATATTTTTGCAAAAACATCACGCTGCCCTCTGCAGCCCCTGCAGATTCTCTCATTCTGGGTCAGCCTGACCTTGAGCCCCTGCTGGAGTGGACCCGGTGGTCTCTCTCTGTCTATCCATATTACTCTTCAAGCATCATTTCATCTAGTTGGCTGTTGAGAATTTGTTTGCTGATAAGTCCCTTCCTGAAATGACCCCCCTCCTTCAACCCAGTAACCCGATGCTCCTTAGCCTTGGAGACTCACTCACCCTCATGTTACCTTATGCAGTAAAAACACTACTTTGATTTGTGTGTGCTTTCCCGTTCACCGGATCTGTGTGACAAAAGTCTTGCAATCAAAATCTGAAGTTCATTCTAAAGCTTGATAATCTGTGAATTCATTTAGGGCCCCTCCAGTGTTATTACACCGGTTTATGTAATTAAGTCCCTCTGGAGACTTTAACTGAAATTTAAATTCAAAGTGCTGCTCTTAGGAGGTGAGACGCGCAGGAGCAGAAAAACACTCATTAGCGGTGCCACGCAGTTTTGTCGTCAGGGCTATAACCACAGTCAAAGGTAATCTGTCAGTAGTGTTGACAGTAAATAGGCTGCCTTGAAATTTCATTATGAAGTGTGTGTGTAAGGAATTACCATTTAAATGAGATGTAATGACAGCTTTATCCCACTCTGCTGGGTTTTGGGGGGTTTTTTGTTTGTTTGTTTTTTGATACTGAATACAGCTACCAATACCTGGAACACCAGTTTGACCAGTTTGTTAGGTACACTTGTTCAACTTCCTCTTTGACACAAATACCTAATCAGCCAATCACATTGCAGCAACTCATTGAAGTTAGAAATATAAAGATGGTCTGCTGGAGTTCAAACTGAGCATCGGAATGAGGAAGAAAGGTGTTCAAGTGACTTTGAGTGTGGCATTTGTGAACGCACAATGGGTCAAACTCTGATTGCAGGGGAAACAGGAAACAGAGGCTAAAGTTTAGGCATGCTCACCAAAAACGTTTCCTGTTCTGATGGGGCTGGGTCACAATTTGATTTAAACAGTATGAAAGGAAGAATCCATCCTGCCCCGGATCAAAGTTTTAGTGGTTTGGGAGAGAACTCCACAGCCCGCCTGATGCTGATCATGTCCATACCTTTATGACCACGGTGTGACGATCATCTGATGGCTGTTTCCAGGAAAATAACACACAATGTCAAAAAAGCTCAGATCATCACAAATCGGTTTCTTGAACTTGTACTGAACTCAAATAGCCTCTGCAGTCACCTTTGGGATGTGTTAGAATGGGGTATTCACATCATGTCGAGATGGACCAAAACCTCTGAGGAGTGAATTTAGCTCTGAAGACAAGAGAGGGTGTACCTAATAAAGAGTCCACCAAATATATATTATCATAATCATTTACTCTTTTACTTATTTATATTACTTCATTACTTTGTTTCCTATGCCATCGAGGATCAAAACAATAAAGATGTTTTGTTACAGTTTCTGTTAATTTCAGCTGCAGTTTGGCTGAATAAATCTCATCAAAACTAACATTTTTCTTCTGATGTTTCACTACTGATAATTAGATGATGTTTCAAACCACTGAAGTGAGAAACTGAAAATGAAATCCACATTTCACTCACCCTTATATTTAGAGAATCGCAAGATCTGTTTAAAAGAGAGAAAAAAAAGCTGCAATCAAGATGTCCCGTCTGATTTTACGGTGCAAAATGCGAGCCTTTGAAGACAAAAATCCATCACACACTGACAAATTCACACACACATTTTATTATTGATTAGAGTAAAACAAACCCACCCACTGGGTGAGACAAGAGCTTTCACAGTAAGCACAGTAAACACAGTTTTCCAGTAGCAGGTAAGAGTTACAGTTACAGTAAGACAGGCTGCACACGGCAACAGCCAATTCACAGTGAGAGTCTCCAAAGCCAGCGTGGAGACAAATGCCTCCAAAAAAAAGTCACACAGTCACCAAGGTACAGCAGAATAACATTTGGAGATGCATGAATAATGACATTCAAGCACACACAAAGAGAAGATCAGTACTAAGTCTGCAAATCCTTTGTCTTTGCCAGTGAAGGCGTGCAGTCTGTCCTCAGTGATTGCATGAGAGGAGTAGCTCATCCTCCAAGTGTTACTAGAGTGGTTTTTTGCATACTGTCTCATTAGTGCATAATCTGCCCTCAGCCGTGTGTGCTATTCTTTAATGGTGCAGCTGGCTTGACCTTTAGAATGTGTTAAATGTGCTCACATGCTTTTTCTTCTCCACCACAACATTGATAAACTTACAGTGCACAACACAAAACAGTGACAAATCTGCACTTTTCTGCTACCACGATGTAGTAATTTAAGACACATTAAGTACAACGCAGCTGTGTGATGAAGTTGGCTTTACATCAAACCTTTACACAGATACCATACTGATAAATCAAGAATAGCTTAAACAAAGTCAGATTTTTTTTTAAATGGCACATGTCAGCTGCAAGTTGCCTATTGTTCCTTTTTTCGTTCTCATTCTTTAAAAATATGACGACTACAGTTGATACATTAATTCCTCACAACAAACATAAACACGTCTCCAAACTTCACCGGTAATATCACCACTTGGTACATTAACGCAGTGTGTGTGTGACATAGAAATTCCTCCTCTTGTCACGTGTTGATGTGAACAGCGGGTGCTTTCCGAGGAGGGAAAGAAAAAAGAGAGACATCTGTACTGGCAGATGGCTCGTTGCTGGGGGTGGCAGTTAGCAGTGGTCGGGGTGGCCAGATAGCTGTCAATCTCAGTGCACAGCCACGGTGACGGGCAGCATGTTTTGGAGCAGTTCCCGTGATGACTGCGAGCGGGATGGATGAGAGCTCTCTGGCGCAACCCTCAAACTCAAGCCTTCAGCCTGAGCAGGGGCGACTCTGAAGCCTCTGTGGGGTGGCCGAATAGCTACAATGAACTGCCTCTTGAATGTTTCGCTCAACACAATGTAGATGAAAGGGTTGATGCAGCTGTTGGCATAGCCCAGGCTGATGGCGATGTTGTAGACGTACAGGAAAGCAAAGCTGGGCCGCTGTACTCCCAGGTGGGCCAGCTGGAGGATATAATAAGGGGCCCAGCATAAGAAGAAGGCCAGGCAAATGGCCACTGCCATGCGGGTCACCTTTCTTGTACGCACCCTGAGGCTGCGCTGGGGTAGTGGAGCAACTGTGGCTGACATATTTTGAAGAATCTTGAAGAAGACACTGCAGATGACCACTAAAGGAAGAGCAAAGCCCAAGAAGAACTGGTACAGGGTGAACCAGTATGTATCTGTGGCCGGGTTTGGGAGCAGGAGGGCGCAGCCGACCGAGCCGTCCTTGAGACCCATGAGTCCAGTGTACATCCAGACCGGAGTAATGGAGACCAGAGAAAACACCCACACCAGCGCCACTGCCGCCCCTGCCACGAAGGGGGTTCGAACGTGTTTGAAGCGGATGGGGTGGACTGTTGCCAAGTAGCGGTCCAGAGTCATGACAGTCAGAATGTACGTGCTGACGATCTGGCTGTTGGAATCAAGCGCTGTGATGACAGTGCACATGGTGCCACCGAAGCACCAGGAGCCATTGCCCACAAGCTGGTGAATGAGAAAAGGCATGCCAAGGAGAAAGAGGAGGTCTGCGATGGACAAGCTGAAGATAAATATGTCTGGCACTGATGGATGAGAGCAGAACTTGGTCTTCTTCACAATGGTGTAAATGAGAATGCAGTTCCCAGTGATCCCAAAGAAACAAATAACACCAAAGATGCTGGGCATGAGCACATTGTTGTACTGCTCATGATCTGGTAGAAAGGACAAAAACAGAATGTTCTCCATCAGCTTTCTTTCCTTATAACTTTTTTTCATTCATTTGTTTTCAAAGTCTCAATAACTACTTTTTGCATGAAAATGAACAACATAATATTTCATCTCTGGTGATAAATCTCTATGCATGTGCCCAATTCAACAGAAAAACGAGAAGAAGAAAAGCTTACCTTTTTCCAGATTGTCAGGTGAGCTGAGGTACGAAGAAGATGAATTCATAATGTAGTCCTCCATCCAACCTCGAAGAATAATACGAATATACTCTAAAATAACTTATATATCAGTTTAAGGCAAAGAAGATAGATGAGCTTGAGAAAATACGCATATTTTAAATATACATATGCATACAAAAATCCAGCTTAAACTGTTGCTTTATGGCTTTGATAGCAGAGGTTCAGCCGCGCGCGCATGTTTTTGTCGTCCAAGACACTTCAGCAGGCACGCGACAGATAAAACGCGCGCGCTCGCGTCAGCTCTGAGTCTGGTATTTGGCAACAGCGAGATAAAGTACTCCGCAACTCGGAGACCCTGTGAGCTATACTTTCCGCCGCCAGTGTGAGTGATACTGGAAGTCATTCTTGAGTGAATACCTAATGGACGATATCCTCGCTTCATTCCACCTTATTTTCTTTTAAAAAGCGTTAGCCGTCCGACCAAATAGCTTTATCATTCACAATGCCGTTATGATGGAGGTCACACAAAAGGTTATCTGTTATAAACAGTCTAATTAATTGTCCAACTGAACAGTGTCACTCTCCATATTGTTTGCTGTGTAATATTTGGAAAACATATGCACATTTCTTATCTCAACTGTGCGGTATTAACATACCAGTAGTTCTGGTAGCAACCCTTGCGTGGTTAAAGACAGAAAGAACCCATTTTTGTTTATTCCCACTAGGTGGCAGCATTGTCAAGGTTTTAATACCTCTGCTGTCAAAGACCAGGATTAAAAGCAGGTGTGCAAGAAATGAAAACAGGAAACCAGAAGACCAAATATTCCAGCAATTAACCAAGTAAAGCTTTATGAGATGGCGTTTATACATATCGTATTTTATGGTCGAAGCCATATGGATCCTTGAACATAATATTGAGAAATTTGCATTCCTGCGTTCTCTAATGTGTCCCACTTTAACCTAGTAGACTAATTTATTACACTGCAGCTAAAATGCATGAATCTGTGTTCTTAATTTCCCATTTCAGACTGAATCAGATGGACATAAATGCATCTAAGTGAGAAATGTGTTATGTATGTGGCTATAGTTAACAGTGATAGTAGTTAATTGTAGTTTGTAGGATAATGATAGATATGGGTGACAGTTTTGTGGCAAGGGGGAACGAACTAGGGTGTGGCGTTGGTAAATGTTTCGTTTACAGTGAACATGTTCACTTCTCTGCCTTTACATATTTGGCAGTCCTTTTGTCTTGTCAGATATGGTGTTGACAATCAGGTAGGCGGTTTAAAGTAACTAGAAGATGACCAAGCTATAAGGTTAAGCCAGGACACACAGCTGAAAATCTCAATGAAAGTTTGTGAATGAATTAATGCATAGCCATCCTGCAGCTTGCCTGTGACTGAAAGAGAGACTCGAGACAACGTGAGACAACATCACAAGTTTTCAGGGCCATAAAGGTCATTCACTCATTGGAGCAGGTTATGTTCAAGATAACAGATCAACACTTACAAATCCAAAGCCTACTGACCAATCAGGTCTCTCTGAAAACACTGTAGTTATTCCCAGAAGAGCCCACAGATCAATGAGTTGACAGTGAGATGGTCTCAAATTTCTAGCTTTCCATTAGGATCAATAATAAGGGACTTTATCGCTTGTTTTATTTTTTTGCTGCCTGCAAGCTTTTTATAACCAATCAATTCTACATGAGAGTCCTAAAGTATTGCAGGCTTGTTGACCTTAAATGCCTTCTATTCACCACAATTATGATTTTTTGGCATCTCACGATCATTAGACACCACAAGATTTTAGTTCAAAGAATAAGGATAAACATATGACAAGACATGATGATGATGATAAATCTTTATCCCGTTTTGGGAGTATTCATTTGTTACACAACTGAGATGGTGAATAATAATATATTAATGATAATGATAATATTATCTGGTAGGTGCCTCTCTGTCAGATATATTGTGATGGCATGTGGCAGTGGAGCTGAATCAGTGTTAGAGAAGGTGGTCATCATTTTTGCTGCATACATTGAAGGATCTCAGCTTCAACAGGAAAGAGCCATCGGAAATGGAGACAGCAGAGTCTCCTGTAGAGCTACTATACCGTCACCAAATCAGACAAAGCTCTGCCTAATCTCACAAACTGCAGCCTGGCTATCAGGTAGTCACATGGATTCCTTGTGGACAAGTTTACTGACATTTCCTATAGCTTTTCTTTCAGTAGAAGCGGCTGAATCCATTAAGTCCGATCTGTTCACAGGTAGTGATGTTAGTGATAATACTGGCTTGCACAGTTGTCATCTTTTGCCAGCTTTCCTTTCTTTAATTGCAGCTGAGTTTCTTTTCATCTTGGATTACATATTTTATTTCCTCTTTTTCTCTCCGTGTTATAGTTTGTTCTTCTTTTGAGGATTATGAAAACAGTTTGGTTCTGCCCATGCTGTGGTGTCACTGCCTCTTGGATAACCTTTCAGAGTGCCATTTTCACGTGATTAGCTGGTGTAATTGCTGACGTTAGGTTTAGTTAAGCCGGATTATTTAAAAGTTATCTTGGCTAAACTGATCTCAGTGCCTTAGTCACGTGGTACAAATAGGTGCTATTTAGCTGTTGATAAAAAAAAGAAATTGAACGATTTAGAGTGAGTGAATCTTAACAACTAGTATGTCTCTGCGAAAATGAATTTTCCTTAACACTGAAAAAGACTAGCAGGGAGGAGCTTACGTACACGGAGGCAGATCCTCCCAGTTCTTTGGAAGGAAGCGGAAATGAGCGTCATAAACCTTATGCTAGTGGCTAGTTTTTTAGGCTTCTAGGACGGGTGTAAGCGACACCACACGTACCTTGCTGGTTGCCTCTAGAGGAAGCAGGGAGTGGATAATTACACGACAGAGTTTTGCTGGGTTTTTTTATACAGTGACACTATCGAAACGGAATATCTATAGTGGTGAGTTTTCAGTACGCGTTTTGTCAACTCAAAAGTTGTGTACTGCTTTATTTCATGACGCTGTTTTAGTGAAGTTCAGTAACGTTAGCTGGGCTAGCAGTAGCAATAACAGCTTGCGCTATGTTTAAAAAAAAAAAAAAAGATGTTTTCTTCCTTTCCACATATGCTAGCGTTAAACTAGCGACTAGGCCTCGGGTGCTAAGAAACACCCCACACTTATTTCAGACCAGCCACGAGCTTTAAGTGATGTCGATGTCAGATGGTCCGGTGCGGAAGAATTGAGGTTCGGGTTTGATAACCATACTGCATCGCAGTTATTGTTGTCCGACCGTTAGCCGGTATGCTAGCTGTAGCGTTCTAGAACAGTGGGCGCAGTCTGTTGGCTGGAACGGAATCGATTCACTCGAGCGCGACTAAAAGAAAAAAAAAAGAGGTATAAAACCATACTCTGTTGCTCTCCATGTCCTTTTTGAAATGAAAAAAAAATTCCACATAATTTTCACAATAATATGGGCGTGTGAGAAGGTTGTCATGTTTAAGGTTAGCTACAGTCTGCCTTTGGACTTCAAGCTTCCCTTTTTAATACTAAGCCTAATGCCACCTCTGACAGCGACGATCCCTTTTGTTCTTTTGTTTTCGGTAACGCTCACTAGCGATGAGTTGTTTGGCGTTTTGTTATTTTAAAAGACACAAACGAAAGCGAATGTAGTAACGTTTTGGACTTGATGATGCCGGTGACGGCAACTCGTTTTCTCTCGAAAAATATGTCATGTGTCGTTTGTTATTGCCTAATAGTTAAGTTCTCAAAAATAAAAAGGAAATGCAGATTTTCAAAAGAGGAAAAATGATTTCTCATCCGTTTGGTGTTCCTCTGTGGTCATCTGGTGGACTGTCAGGTTTAAAGGCCTTATTAGACGCATGGTTGTATTAGCGAAAGCCCATCAGGGCTGTACGGTAGCATATTAGCAGCAAACTAATTAGATAGCTTAACTTTATCTGTTTAACTAAATAGCCGTAGGTTTAGCCAGCGTATCACTGTCATCTCTACTTAAGTAACCACCGTCTTATCTTTGATCGGGCCAGGTGGTTGGTTGTCTGGAAGGTCTGTTGAAATTGACACTCGATAGAGTGAACTTTGTTCCCTTATCCTCTGATAATTTCTGGTTAGAGCTTTGCCACTGGTCATGAAATTGTGCTGTGTTTTGGAGGCTGTTCAGAAGTCAAATGGGAATAAAGTTGAATCGTATGTCCAGTATGCATTTTTAGTGAAAATTTAAAGACTAAAAATGCAATATAGACTATTTTAATTTTGCATCGTGGGTTAACATTTGCCTGTTTAGTTATATTTGTTCACGTTGGGGTTTTTTGGTTTGTTTTTTTGCAGGTACCTTTCTGCCACCTTTATGTGAGGTCTCAAACCTAAGGGAACGGGTCATTGACTGGAGGAGAGAAGCAGAGAAAGTATTTGATCACAGAAGCCTGGATACATTTTTTAGTTTTTTTTTTTTTTCTCTTCAGTCACTGAAACGGCTGCAGATAAGCAGTTTTACAGCACGCTATAAGGACCATGGAGGCCATTGCCAAATACGATTTCAAAGCTACTGCTGATGATGAGCTTAGTTTCAAACGTGGAGATGTCCTCAAGGTCAGTGACAAGTATTTGAGCATTAAATGTTAAGATTTGTCTGTTTTGCTCATAATTATGCAACTCTGTAAGGTGTATTCTTGCCCTAAGGTTTTGTTTTTATCCATTACTGGCACTGTTGAGTAAAAGTGCCAATAAAGCGAAATCTTGGCAGTAGTGGGCTATTATAGAAGGAAACAAAATCTAACACATCAGGTAGTTTGGGATGTAGCTCAATATCCAAAGTTCACCACTATCATGTGATTATATGCTTGGTATTTACATTTGATGGCATAACCTTTATGGTTAAATGTTTCTGCTATTTTTAAAATCATGAATTATTCAATTAAATGCATTTCTATAGCACCAAATCACAGCAACAGTTGCTTTAAGGCACTTTATATTGTAGGGTTAGAGCCCTCTAATAGTAGAGAAAACGCCTACAAAGAGACAATTATTGTAAATGGACATCATCAATGTGACTTTTGAGAAGTCACAATAAGAGATAAAAGCTGTAAAGGTTTCTTTTATGGACTAGTAATATAAACCTGTGGTCAAGTCTTCCTCATCACAGTAAATTGCTTTTGTGGGCAAGGTCTGCTTTGCTTTGTGATATAGGTGGAATGAAATTAGGGGCAATAACATGCAACATGCCAAATTTTGTAGTTTATTATTGGGGGTGGGGGTTGTTTTTGTTTGAGTTTTTTATTTTATTTTGTTGTTTTATCATTTAGTTTTACTTTGCAGTCAGCTTTGGCAGACAAGTTGACGGTTCTGTCAGGGGAATGGGTGCCGTTTTCCCTGAAAAAGAGATTTGAGCAGAGTCTTGAAAAGACTTCTTATCACAGCAGGAGGGGAGAGGCCTAGAGGGAGAGAGAAAGTCAGATTAGGAAACACTGAGCTAAATATAAATTCTATTAAATTTGCATATGAGACGAGGAATTATTCAACTTTTTCACTAATTTCTACTGCCAGCTGTCTTGTCAAGAAATCTCAAGCTTTTCACCAGATGGATGAGATCCATCCAAGAAATTAATAGGAAATGGGTTTTTTTTTCTTTCAGTTTACACAATTAAATATTAAATACATGCATTAGTGACTGGGAAAGTCACGTACTTCTGTAAAAGACACTTAGAAAAATCGAACACATATGGCAACATTTTATTTTGGGGTTTTTGTTTTCTCGTCTTCCTTTTTCTGTTGTAATTTTCGAACCTTAGATTTTACTTTTCCATTCCTCATAATGCATAAAATATGTTATTTATGTCTTTGAAGAATATAAAATGTCTGACTTTCGTGCCCACTGGGTATGCAGGTTTGAAATTTAAAGAAAACTATTCATGTTCTCATTCATTGTTCCACACTAGTTGATGACCATGGGGTACTATACTGTAAGTGCACAGCTATAAAGGCTACAGAAATAAACGTAATACAGTTTGTCTCAACAGAAAAGGACTGTAAAACGGGGAAAGAAAGTCAGGATGAATGTTGCCCCGAGCAGTGTCCATATTTCATCTGAATCATTTCTTGGCTGCTTTGCCCATAGGACCAATTGTTAATTTTTGTGGAATTGAATGTAAGAATTGGCATGATTTTTGTAGATCTCCCCCCCCCCCTCAGTTTCTTTCATCCTCTTTTATCCAGTTTTTTTCCTCTTTTGTGACTCACCTCAGTAGTTGTGCATTAGTCTAAGCTTTAAATGTTTCCCCCTCAGGAAACTTGCGATAAAGGGGAACATGCTCCTGTCATTCACTGAGTTACCCTCACACACACACGGAGGCAAGCTCCACTTTGATGTCTTACTTGCTTTGTTGAGCTTTAGTGAGCCCAGAATCTCAAAATGAGATTGACTACTGAAATGAGATTAATTGGCATTACCTCTGGGAATTTAAGTAATGATTGTATATAATCTTAAGTTATGTGACCTGTGGAGGAGCATGTCACTGAGCACATTTCTTTATTTCAGTGTGGACTGTGCTGAGTAAACTCTTTTGAAAGCGCTTTTTAAATGTTACATGGTTGTTTTGGAATGCTGTCCTCATCAAGATCGTTCCCATTAATTTGCCTAGTTTTCATTTGGAAAATATCTGATGCTTGTGTAACTTGGGCTGCAGTTGCTGCAAGCTCTTTTGTCAAACAAATTTAGCCAAATATACTAGCAGAATTTAGCTTAAGTGTCATGGTGAGCTGACATACTTACTACAGAAATTTGACAGAGCCACAACAGAACTGAGAAAAGAGCCTCAGAGAATCTGCACTGATTGCACTGCTGGAGCTCAACAAGACCTCCCTCTCTTACTGTGTCACAGTGTGAGAGGTGGGTGATCCGGTGCTTCATGTAGTGTTTGAACTTTTTTTTTTTTTTTCAACTGAGAACTGCCTTCTTGTTTACTTGACCTCACCACAGTCATCTCTGTAGCAGGGTTCTGGCTTCTTATGATGGGGGGATTTTTCAGGGTTGGGTTGTCTCATCGCTTTTGTCCTCACCATCTCTGCTGTAGTGTGAAAATAACTTCATCGTGCACTGTACCGCTTACTGAGATTTTTCAGAGTGATGGATGAGCCTCTCAATTGTCCAGGACCTGATGAGAGATTTACCACCTTCACGCAGTCAATGTTGCTGCCTTGGCCTGGCCCTTGAAAGTTGGAATTTGAATGCCGCAGTCCTGGATGTTATCCAGTGGCAGGATGTTACCAACTGAGCATTTTAAAGGCTTTGTCTACTCATCCATCTTTATGCTGGTCCCTTGGATTTAGAGTGTCTGCAGCCTGAACTAACCTCTGTCACAAAAAGGTGATTAGGTCGTCATACTGGTCTCTAGCTGTAATACTTTTGGCTTTTCACCCCATCCTCTTCTGTGTGTACCATGTGGGTGTTTTTAGGCAACAGAATTCCAATAGTCAGCTGAACGTTTTCCAAGGCCTCTCCTGATAAGGAAGAGGCCTTGTCCTGCCACTGATTAACTCATTGAATTGTAGAGGCCGTCATCTTTGGCTTCTAGGTGTGGAGGCCACACCCCAGTCCATGTTTGGCCGAGTGTCAATTCAGGATATTTGTGTAGCACTCAGCAGGGTCACACTGGACACATTTTTGTGCTTTCACAGGCTTGATGTGGAGCAGCTGTCACACTGGACTGTGCAAATCCGGTTCATCAGCTCCAGCCTTAAAGCCTTGCTCCGGGTCAGTCTAACAGAAGTCTAATGGTAGTGGTCTCAGCTTGTGTCCTCAAATCTTTTTTTTGTTGTCTACAATCTCTTTTAGTCCAAGAATCCAGTATTAGATTTAATCTTTCCACTCAAGAGCCTGCTGGACATTAACGATGTAACTATGTGGCTGCCGTTGATAACTGTCAGTTAAGCCTGTACTCGTGATTGAGCTAGTAATTAGTCTTAATTTTTTTTCTGTTTGTTTTATGCAAGTGGCACAATGTTAAACCTGTAAGAGCAGGATGTTGTGCATATTGTCATTGTCTTTTAAGTGTAGGATAGTCCCAAGTCCTTGAAGATCAGCCTTTGCAGTCATAACTGACCAACCAGCCTTATGTCAGTCTGTAAACTATCTACTGTTTTGCATTAGCTACAGTCATTTTAGTGAAATGAAGATGCGCAAGTTGGTCTGTCTCTTTCTGACTACCTCACTCTGTTTGACTCAAGGCTGAGAGTAAAGATCAGTTTGATTACATAAGTTATTTAAACATTAATACCAAATTCCCGTCTTAATTGGTAACATTACGGTAAAAAAAGAAAGAGGGAGAGAGAGAAGGTCTAAACTGTTAAACACATTGATTTGCCTGATGCAACACAGCATACTTCATACATATAAAGAGAGCCTTTCTGAGGTGGACTATATTAGTTGGGGCTCCATTGCTTCCATCACCAGTGCTATCTGGCTGCTGATACTAATACTAAACAGCTTTGCTCTAAGGACAAAGGGTCCCACTCATGAGAGAGCAGCCCTGTGTTAAGGCTTTGCTTGTATGTAGCATCCTTAACTTTACACCATTTTCAGTATCACTCGGAGATGGTGGCCTCACGTTGGCGTTTTTAAACAGCGTCTCATCTAAGGAAACATTCTTAACCACAAATGTCAAAATAATCATCTAGTGTTGTATGAGCTCTGGGTGCAGTACCAGATATACTTGGAATAAAAATCAGTAGTCTTTTACTGAATTGCCTGTTTGACTTAATGTTACTGGTAAATTCTAGTACTAGCTGCTATAACATTAATACACACCTAATATGATGGTGTTGCAGAGATGGTTTGCCTGTATTTTTACATTGTGGCCCTTTGGAAAACGAGTCTCAAAATCAGTTTTTGAATAAAACGACTTTTATCTTTATCAAATCAGCTTCAAAATAGTTCCCAGCTTTTGTCCAGGCAGCATTTAGCCCAGTGTTGGGAATTGTTCCACTGGTTTTAAACGCACCTTTGGTGTGCAGGGCTAGTTTCAGTTGGTACAGTGTTTTGGGTTTTTTGTTGCTGTTGTTTTTGGTTTTTTTGAGGGGGGGGGGGGATCCTATTGGTATTAGAATTGCATTTGGATCATAAGATGCTTTGGCCTGAACACCCACCACATGTGCTGACTTTTTAACTCAATTGGCACAATGGCTAATTTTCAAATCAGTACGTCAAATTAAAGATTTCTAACTAGATGAAAGTTGTGATGAATGATGCCATACTACAGCAAAAAAAAGCTTATTCAGTTTTGTGTGTTGATGCAAATTTATTAGGAATGATTATTTTTCACTAGTGTGGTTTACTGTGGTCAGTCATACTACTTTGTTTTTTAATGCATAAACTGGCTGGCCCCTTGTTAGGCTATTTCTGTTTGCATTCTTGATACTGTTACAGCAACCCATTTAAGAATATCAATCACATTAAAAGGAGTCTTATCTTGTCCACTGTCACAAAGATATTTAGAAGTCATATTCTATTACTGTCAGCCAACTAGCGAGCACTGTGTTTAGCCCATCTGGTTCCCTATTCGGCTTCCGAGTAATTTGCAGCATGGAGTCATACACCAACATTGAGTTGTCTCATTTTTCTAGGTTAGTAAGTTGGGAAATAGAGTGACATAAGACATGGTCTACCCTTCCAGTGTTTCTTCACAGAACATTTGTTTTGCAGTTTCTTTGTTTTTTGTTGTATTTGTTATAAACAGAGTTTTCTTTTAAAGAAGCAACTTAAAATTAAATGCATTTTATAAACTACTGTCTATTAAAATTAAGGCTGTGACTCTTTATTCTTCTTATTTGCTCCTTATCAACAAATGGCAGACGAAGCTGTGACAACAACCTTCCTGTTTTAGCCTTGCAATTCATCGTTACAACTTCTCTTAATCTGACCGTACAGAGAGGTTAGTCGTTTAGACTTAAACCCATGCTTAGGTGTTTTCAGAAATTCATAATTCTCTGGCATGATTTTATGTGTAAAATAGCTCACAGTACAAGTGTGCTGTGTGTGGGCCCATGACAAATTTGCATAGTGCAGACTAGCTTGGTCTCACAATGTGATTTCCCATCATGCATAGACAAAAAAGGGGAAGATACCATATCTGGCAGCTTACTGTATTTCCAGCATTTTTGTGTCATTTTTAACTGTGGTTCTTGTCTCAGTTACAGATGTTGGTGTTCTTTACTTTTT
>NW_005187482.1:944871-973541 GCF_000239375.1 Pundamilia nyererei | reverse complement strand
ACACACACACACACACACACACACACACACACACACACACACACACACACACGATTCTTTTTAGTCAGTTTTCTGTGTCAGAAATTACATCTAGAGGCAAAGCAGCATGCATGAGGAGGCTACAGTCAGATCTGGTCATTGCCCCCAGCACTGCACACTTGTTCTCATTTCTTCTGTAAATAAATAAATAAAGCTTGCCCATCCTCCTAGTTTGCAGAATTGTCTCCCATTAAAATATCCTTGAACTGCAACTGTAAAATATGCTCTGACAACACTTTAAATAACTAAATAAGTTTTAAATCTGTAGGCAAGAGTTCAAGTTATGCTACTCCGTCAGTATCACATTTCAGGCATTAATGAAATTGTATGTCTTGTATCTGCCAACAAAGGAGAGGACTAATATTTTATTATGCTGAGAAATCAAATACAGAGTGTGCATTCAAAGACTTGTTGAACGGAAGGGTTGATGATATATGCTGCAGTTTGAACTTCCTTTTGAAAGAAAGAAACTTTGTGAACACAATGAGTTAGTTTTGGCATTTGTCAGTGAACACTCCTCACCACATTTTCATATATTTCTGCTAGCTACATGAAGGTCTTCTCTAAATATGTTTAAGCTGTTGTTTACTCATAAGTTCTAAATTTTGGGTGTATTTAGATCACAACATTTGGTTTTGACGTAATCTGAATATTAAGGTGGTTTTCTATTCAAAGAACTGTATTATCACCACCCACCCACTTTGTCCTGGTGCCCCAAACCTATTTTAAATCATACTTGGCTCAGTCTGTGGTAAAGTTGTCTAGTCTGGCCTATTAGCATGTCCATGCATCTATATGATTTGTTAATACTAAAGCTTAGCTGTTTTCACATCCTGTTTGATGTGTCTTCCAACCCCCAGCAACTTCCTGTGTTTCCACAGCAAACTCCAGCAGCACAGTGTGCATGTATTACACTGTAACACTGAGTTTACAAAGAAAAGTACAGGCGTTGCCCTTTCTGACATAGATAAACCTAGGTGCTCACCATACTCACTGTAGAATTGTTGTCAAATTACTTGCCTGTGCTCTTTTTTTCAAAAACTGCTCTATTAATACCCCTCTGTAACAACCTGTTCTTCTTTTGGGAGTTGCATAATAAAGGAAGATGGAGCGTTTAGCCAGTTACTTGACTGCTTTCTCACAGTCTCTGCTGCTTAATGACACCCTCGTCGCAAGTTAGGGAATTGATTTCCTTTTGTCCTCTTGACCACTAAATGGAGAAAAAAAATATATCAGTGCTATCTTTTAATGCTTGAATATTTTGAAATGATAAGTCTAACTTAAAAAACTGATGAGCTGTTGTAAGATTTCTCGGATCCAAATACTGCTATTTTTATTTTCCTTTCCATCATTGGGTTTAGGTTGGCCATGCTTTACTGTGTATTTTTTGGCCATCTTTGTAAACCAGTGCTGAATTTGACTGTGACTAGCTTAAGGGTCAATAAATTCATGTTGTTTTAATAGAAATTTGACTTTTACACTGCCAGAGACTTGTAGGATCTCTGTGTCGTCTCGGAGACTGCATGTATTGAGATCAGATTTGTGCAGGAGCAGGCTATTTTCTGATTAAGTGTTGAATTTCTGTAGAGAATGATTGGATAAATATATTTATTTGCTTCTCTGCCTTTCTGTTCTTTGTTCAATTTCAAATGGTTCTCAATAATGTTATGTCGATTAAGTCAATTAATCATTAATGTTTCTTTAAAGTACAATTTGTAACTGGTGTCTGCAAAGCAAAAATCCCATTAGTGACATTAAAATATAATCTATGCGCTGTAAAGTTATTTTATTCAAGGCATTCTAGAGGCTAAGGCTCAACCAATATTAAATTCTACAAGTCATTGGAAGAGCTAGGCACATTACTGCATTCATGAATGACATAATGTAACAGTCAAAAAGGGTCAGTGGTCAGCTTGAGGGAGTCAACATTAGTTACCACTTTCCTCTTGTGACAGCACACATTTGTTTGGTGCCAATGGATAGCGATAAGGCTGGGGGGGGGGGTTTATATGAGCAAATATTGCCTAAGGTTAGTAATGGAGGAAAGTGTGTTTGAACTAGCCTTTTTCCTGTCCTGTTCCTTTGTCATTGTTCAGAGTCAATACACAACAGCAGGTCTGAACAGTTCACATACAGTTGACCCAGCAAGTGCACACTTTGAGCTGATGGCTGCCCAAATGACCATGGTGTACTTAGTCTCTTATGCCTGCAGCTAACACTTGAGTTGAAATCTGCTCTCTTGTATTGGCACTCTCCTTCCCTCTTCTCTGTGGCCTTGCTTGATAGTAACTTGTTAGTGCAATAAATTGTCTGTGCTAAGAGCCATCTGTAGACCATACGCAGCAGTCACACTTTCACAACTGATATTCAGCCACTTGACAAAGTATTTGGGACTGAGTAGACAACATGTAATGTGGCGACACGTGGCATTTGCTTTGTGATTGACAGCAGAAAGTAGGTTAGTGCAACTTCATTTTTTTTGGGTGGGGGGTGGATCATAAATGTAATACTATATCATTAAATGTAATTAATTGCACAGTAGTACACGGTTTATATGAAGCTGTCAAAAGTGGCTAATTAAAGTAAGTTGTTATAAAACTATTAAAGGGCAGACCTTTAAAGTAAACTGCACTGAAATTAAAATGGTTGATAGTGCAGGTGATGGACACTCATTCCGTTTTGTAGCTGTGAACTAAAAGTGCCCTTTATAAAGAGATAATAGTGTTGACCATGCTTACTTTAAATAGGTACTTCCTCCTTACACGTCTGCATTTGCTAAAAGAAATGTGCGTATACCCCAAAGATGTGGCCATCATAGACTCGCATTAGCTCAGTCATTCAGTAATCAGCAAAGGCAATCTGTGTGGCTCATTAAATCAGTCTTCCAAAGTAGTAATGAAGCCAGCTCAAATCTCTTGACTGATTGCTGATGTCACCCTCTCCACAAACGGAAAAGCCTTCATCAATACCCTTATCAGTCTATCCTAACAATACATAATATAATTGATCTTTTTCTCTCTCTGTATGCCCTCAACCATTTCAGTGGCACAGCAGGTGCAGGTTAGATGTTGTCGCAGATATTTCTGAACAACCCTTGGATGCAGCCTTCAGTGAATTCACAGGGTACCACATAAAAAAAGAATGTGTGCACTTTGCAGAAGAAAACATAGCCTCTCTGCTCTGAAAAAGAAATGGCCTCATTTTATGTGATTTGCCCTTGAGGACTTTTCCTAAGCTGATCACAAGGAGTGTGAATCTTCAAAGTGCTCTCTCTCCCTCTCCATCTCTTTCTTGCTAGCTAGCTATTTTGCTCTCTTGGTCTCTCTTGTCACACTGTTTTGTTTTTTTCTCTTGTTTTTCCTCTCTCTGCCTGATCCTGCGCCTTTCCTTTTTTTCTTTTTTTTTTTTTCTCACTAGTCATTCCCTCTGAGTGTTAAGTTAGAGAGCTGTAATTAGGTCTCGCTATTTCTCATCTTCACATCACTCCCTGATGATGCACCATAAAGACACTGACAGCTGTACTTAAACCAAAAGTTATAATTTATTCTCTTTCTGTCCTCCACCCCTTTTGGGTGTCCTCAGCTTTTGTTCCCACTGTGCATAGCATAGGAGATGGCCCACAAAAATTGATATGACCATGGTGACCTGTATTCACTGGCACAACAAAAAGTCACCTTGGACTTGGACTGCAACTAGCCTAATCTTGTTGCTTCAAGTGCAACAGTTGTTATTAATAGATACAATTGTCTAAACTGTCACGTCTGTTTACTGCACAACAGATCTGTAGTTTTTACGCTCCATCCATTAGAAGGAAGAGTGCACTGAGAATTAAACCTGGTATAATAAGCATCTTGGTGTGAAAGAGCTTTCCTTCTCTACTTTATATGTGTATGTATAATAAAATCAGCTTAATCATAACAGGGTCCTTTCTAATGATTTTAAAAAGATTGACTGTTCTGTATGGTTTTCTCCATTATTGACAGTTATATCCTAGATGCATTATTCCAGAAATGATAAAGATTTTTCTTTTTCTTCATTACCTTTTACACAATGCGTCCATCTTTAACTTTGTTTCTGTTTCTTTCCCAAGGAATACTAGTTTGGTACAATGAAAACAATGTTGTTTTCAGTCCATGTAAACTGGTTATTCCCCATGTGCCAGTAAAAGCACTTTGAGAACATATCAGGATTCAGTTTATTTCTGGTTAGATGTGTAATGAGTGTTTGAAAGCACGATTTCTGCCCTGTAATCTTTGCTCCACATTTGGTAGTGACCTAGAGCATTGTTTTAATTAAAATAGTGTTTCAAGCCTTGTTTATTAGAATCTAATGTAATCTGTGTCTTTTTGCATCAGGGGCACACTCATTGCCTTCCTGGCTCTTGCCTGCCCTGCTCTAAGTCTGCTACCTCCCTGCTGGGAGCAAAAGAGGTCAAACTCATTCTGAGCTTCTTCTCCCCCCCCCTCTTCCCTTAACGTCTCTAAATCTGCTGAAGTTTTAATTCTGTCGCTCCATCGGTCTCAAAGTACTGTTATCTCTCTTTTGAAAACAGATGTAGGGTATCTGGTCGGTGATGCATTAGTGTGGAGATTCTAAAGACTATCTCAGGATCCTGTGCACAGTCTTTAATTTGGCACGCACACTATCAATCTATTATGCATACCCTAATAATACACTCAAAGGGCTTCTGCTTTTCCTGACCTTTTCAGTTTTGTCTGAACACTTATATCTATAGAGTCTGCCATGTTGGTTTGAAATGAGCTTGGTTTGTTCATGAAACCAATCAATTACCCATTATGATGATGATGATGATGATAGTATTATTATTAATATTATGTCTTATAAACTTCAGGAAATTATCTTCTTCTTCAAATGGGTTGCTTTAAAAAATAATAATAATTAAAAAAAAAAAATGTAGGCTCTTAGCTTTGGTTCACAGAGTCTTCTTACCCGTGACTTACAGTGAATTTGCTTATTAAAACTGTATACTACTCTTGTAACTGCTAATTTTCTGTCGTCTGATTAGATAACAGAGCAATATTTGAAGTATGCCAAGGTTACCCTGTGCCGTGCAGTCAGAAAACAGATGAGTCTCTATCAGGTCCATTAGAACCAATGGCAGATCCATTAGTCTTTGGCCTGTGAGGGTCAGATGAAGCTTTAGCGTGTCTGTGTTTCTGTCTGGGCCCCTCTCTGACCTGCTGCACATTGAGATTAACCCGCAGTCCAAGGTAATCCCTGCTGCTGATTTATTGCAATCCTGTGTGGACTTTGCAGACATGTGCTTTATTTAGCAAATTGTTTTGGTTTTTTTTCTGCAGCAGCTGTGTGTATCCCAGTGTACCTCACTTTCTCGTTTTAACCAGTATTTGGTTATATGACCATTTCCACTCATGCTATCGTAATTGTGGATGTGTCTTCTCTTCTTTCATAAGTACATTTTGTAGCTTAAAGCTTGGGATTTAAGGTAATCTCCATGCAATCGTTACATATACTCCATATCAAATACTGACAATAATGAACAGATGACTCTATTGTTGTATAGGCCCTCTGATAGACAGTCACAGCAGCTTTTGGTTAACAGTTTTCTCTCTCAATGTAACAACATAACAGAAGAATTTAGTACCTAATTTCTGAAGTTTTCATTAGGGATATTTTGGATTTATCAGTCAGAATTTGCCTATAAGGCGCCTGTTGGCCTATCAGCAAATAAGATGACGTTCACTGATGGCAATGCCTGATGGGTGTGTGTCCCATCGACTTTACTGTCCTTATGTTGTGGCTCGAGTTTAATATTTTTAATTTGTAGTGTTGAATTTGGCCAGATAGTGTGGCGAAGAGGTGAAAGACTTTCAAGTGTAATTTACATGTTATATTTCGTTTTCCATTTTTATGGTTTCTGTCATTTCCCCTTTTGTACATTGACATTTTTTATGTTTGTTTTTTTTAATCATTGGCAGCTGCAGGGCAGATTATTTTTAAAACATCAGCTCTTTTTAGTTATGCATAAGTGAAGAAATCCTGTTATGTGGCATCATTTTCTGTACATTAGTCTAAATGCGCGTCCTCTGTAAAGATGACTGGGCTCTGAAGATAAAGGGCATTGAAACACAGCAAGCCTCATTATGACAGATTTATTCACTGTATTGTACATTTTATTTTATACACACATGCTAAATTGACAATAAAGGCTATTCTATTCTAAATTAATAGTTGAGGACTGCCATGACATTTATGCATCTATAGTGTGCACTAAATTTGTGGGTGGAAGTTGTATATTATTTTAGAGTGTGTGATGGAAAGAGCTGGGGGAGGAGGGAGTCTATAGCGGCAGCTGTGGAGGAGATAATCCTCTGCCTGTGTCTCAAATAGAAACTCATACAACTATTGTGGTTCAATCGGATTACAAAGGGAAAAAAAAATCTTCAGAGAAGGGGAGGGAATGTGTATCATCCACAGAAATGCAATGGCACAATACTTGCTCAGCTTGGACAGGAAAAAAGCACAGTCAGACAGAATGCTGTGGTTGTCTCCTCTATGGTTTCAAAAAAAACTGCCAACCTTGCAAATATTTTATTTCTGCTTTTCCTCATGGACTGCCATTCTTTCAGTTTTGAAAGCCAACCCAGAAGCATTCAAATGGAAACCACTAATAAATAGTTTTTTGACCATGTTAGTTCCCTCTTTAAACATTCACCATGGTAACTTTGTGGCTGGAGGTCCTATAATTTTAACAAAGTAGAGCACATCTTCAGGGTACGTGAGATGATTTTACTTCCTTGCTTAAAAAGTTTAAAAGCTTCTCAGACTGTTTTTCTATGACTCGGGGACATGCTGCTTGAACACTGGAGATAATTTTAATTGTTTTTAAGATTTGAATGCATTTTTAACTGTTACCTGTTAACTATTTTCTCACAGGTATAAGAAAAAACTAAAGCATACAGTATAATGCAGCAACCTCAGTGCTCTGTTATTAACTTTAGTCATGGACTAAGTTTGAGTTCAGGAGGCCTAATGGCATGTTGTGGCATCTAGCAGACAGTCAGTCTCTACAGTGATAGAAAAGAGACATGATTCACAAGTGACAAACTTTAATTCCGGTAAATATATTTGTAACCTACTCTACACTTTACTGTATTTGATTGTGAAGGGGCTCCATTTTTTCTAATGTCTGAATCTAATGTGATCTTGTCACCTAGCTGAAAATGAAATGTAAAATGCCATTTCAAGTTTCATTTTCAGTTGCACATTCAGTCTTCTTTGCGCATATGAATCTACATGCAACAATTAATCGAGCTGAGAACGTTTTTTTTCCTTGAGGGGGGTCAGAGTGGAGGGTGACTTGAACAGCACGACTGATGCTGCTTTGGGTTGAAGGGTGCTTCAGCAGAGTGCCTGCTTGCCAACAAGTGGGCTTGAGCCTGGGTCATGAAGATGAATCATTGCCTTTCTTACTTGTTGGCAACTCTTCATCCTACACTAGAGTACAAGAGCACATTTTGTACTCCTACAGTATTTGTTGCTTTAATGTTTGTTTTTAGTAGATGGGAAGAAGACAACTAAGATTTCTTGCCACCTCTACCTCATACGCAGCACTGCTGAAACCACAGGGTGCACACTGTATGCTGATTTCTTGGATGAGTTCTACTTCATCATACATAGATCAGGCAAATCAGTCACTCGCGCCATCACATGTTGCTCATGATTGTGCGCCCAGGGTGCTGTTTCTGTCTCAAAATGATCCACCCTGTGAGTCAACAATTTATGCGACCATGTACAGTATATGGAGTGTGTGTATTACAAAACTGACTTGGCGTTCCCAATATCTCAAAGATATCATGGGTAATAATCAGTCTTTGCTTTTGACTTTTTCATTAAATCTTCTCTTACTGACGGTGTTTCAGTTGAGCATGGCCTGGCTGTTAGTGATACAGTTAATGGTTTGATTTCTGCATATTAGTCTGCTAGTGTTGCTCTACAAATTTCTGTCAGTTGATCCAATAGTCTGGGCCATGCAGTAACTTGTGATCAATTATTTAGGAAGCATGAATGTGTGCTCCCCAGATCTGCTCTGTTGATTTGACCCCCACCCTCACTTCTTTTCATTGCTATCATAAAGTTTTGTGATTCAGGAAAAACTTTCCCTACCATAAAATGTACTGGGATATTGTTCTCGGATTTAGTCTTACATTTATGATCTGAATTTTTCTGTAGACCTAGGATGACCTGGAAAAACTTGTATTAGGCTGTATGAGATTTTATAGCTTCTAACACCAGATTAAACACCTTTTTGTCTTGTCTTGTTATGCTCCACTTGCAGTAACTATTCAGCTTTGTGTTTGCAGAGAACTGAATGATGCCACACAGTATTAGTCTGGGTAGTCTGTCTTTCTAAAGGCTTGTTCTTAAAAGGCCAGTTTTGTGTGCTTGCATCCATCCCAGAGGCTAAGGCCCTTTGACTTGTAGCTCTGACAGTGCTACATTCACTAGGGAAAACACAGTCACTCTTTCTTGTACTTCATTGTACTACAGTTTTCCCTGTATCCACTGTTGCACATGCGAATATGGACACATCTACCTTCCCACACTTCATTGCATTTTCTTTTTTCCCCTCACTCTCTAAAGCCGCTCCCTCATTGAGTAATGCTGGTCTTGTGCAGGGTTAGCAGCTGGGGAGTTGAGGGACAGCTGGCATTCTGCAGGCAAATAGACCCACATCACTCACTGGGCCAACAAGACAGCTGTCTGGGGATGGGCAAAGGGTAAATTGTGAATTTAAGTGGAGGGGAGGGGGCCAGCAAAGTGGGAAAATGTGACTATAATAGAGGGGCACGTTGATGTGTGATGCTGCATTAGGGATGGGGTGCATACTCTAGCTAAAAATATTTTCTCCAAATTATGCAAAGAAAGTCTGATCCAAGATGGTGGGGGGATTTTAGCAGACGTTACTCGCTCAGAACTGAACAGTCCTTCAACTCAGATTTCTGACTGGATGACAGAGTGGAGCTTAATGCCAGTACTGCTTTACTTAAAAGCTTCTTAAAGAATCAAACAAATGACAGCTTGGTTGTGTAACATGTGTGTCACATATTTATTTCATTTCAGGCTTTATACACTGCTGGTGCTGGGCATAAGTCATTCTTGGATAGGATTTGAATCCTTTTTGTGTTGTCATTCACATAAAAGCTATGTGACTGTAAGCTAGAGCTTAGTTTCCTTCAAACCTACATGTCAAGATGCTGCTTGAAAGCATAAACATGGTACCAATGTTATGTAATGCATAATTAACTTTAAGGAGGGATGTAGTGTAATTCTTCAACTTATATATTTGAAGCTAAATTATCAGCGAAGGCTTTTCCACAAGGATATGGAGACCCAACTATTGGGCATCTGATGCTCAGTATTTTATGCTATTCACAGATCTCTATAATTGTCGGTTTCAGTCAAGTGGTGAGTGGTAAAGAAGGTTTGGTAGGGGAGCATCAAAATTCTTAGCTTTAAAATACGTTTTCCTCTTTGTGTCAGGGAAACAAAGAATCCCTTTTCAAATTTCTCTTCATCCCACAGTTGACCATTTAGCGAGGGCAGAATTATGCAACATGCCAGATATCTGCCACTGATATCTCAGAATGCCATCTTATCTGCTGATATGCCGATCTCAGTCAACATGCTATTATTGGCCAGTACTAATATTTGGCTGCAACACTGAAATTTAAAGTTCTTGAGCATTCCTTATTTACATCTCCCTTCTCTGAGAGTAATTTTTGTTCCTGCCTGCTGTTGTTTAGAATGGCACAGATGTGAGTGCGATAATCTCAGAGTAACACGTTGTGCTGCTGAGAATGGAGTACAAACACAGTTAGGCAACGTAACACAGGGGATCGTTCAGTAGCATTCTATAGCGTGCTCCTCACACACACATCATGGAGACAGATTCTGCCCACAGAAATCAGGGTTACAAACCGAAAAAACTTGTGTTAAAAGCCACACTATCGTTGCGCAATTGTCAACATGCTGTCACAGGTATTTTCTGAAATAGCTTCTGAAAATTAGGATGTTCTCTGTCTTTGCAGTTAGATTTGTCATCAGTTATGTTCCTAATATTTGTGAAACACCTACAACCCCTCCTCCCTACTCGGCAGGAAACGGTTTCTCATCTGAGCACATTTAAAGCATGTCAGGGCGAGCATGATGCAGTCATTATCTACCATTATACTCCCATCGCACTGAATCGGAGACAAGAAATATATGAAACTTCTGGTAGGCTCTGTAATTGACTAATAATAATAATAATAATGGATCAAGTGACGTGACATTCATTTAGATTAAGATTTGGGGTTAACATTGGGAAATGCCCAAATACAATTTTTTTTGGGTTTTTTTTTCCCCCTCTGCTCTTGCATGACCTCCCTCACACGCATTCATTTAGAGGCACATTAAATTGTGACACACATGGTTGAACCACAAGCCCAGCACACCTGCACTGTGGTTCTGTCTTGTCAGACTTGAATGGCCTCACAGCTGTTTTGTGTCTCTCTGATATTACTGGCTTGTTAGTTTCTATAGCTTTAAAGTTTAGGACACATTCATTGTTCTTTTGCCAGCTTAAATCTATGGTTGAAGCTACATTTGTTTTAAGCTGCAGGCTGCTTTTGCCTCAGTGTTTTTTGTACTTTGCTAATATTTACCAAAAGCTTCTCTAGTATGCAGTACAATCACCACCTTGACATAACAGGAAATTAAACCAGTTGCCGTAAGGCTCAATTTATAAGTTTGCTTTTCATTTGTTGACATTTTAACCTGAATGACCTCTCTGTTTTGGGGTTTTTTTCTTTTCCAACACCAGGTATTAAATGAAGAGTGTGATCAAAACTGGTACAAGGCAGAGCAGGATGGAAGAGAAGGCTTCATCCCCAAGAATTACATACAGATGAAACCCCATCCGTAAGTATTGTCACTTATGCATCTGCACTCTTTCATAGCAAATCATTAAATTGGACATATTAACTGATTTTTGAAGCGTGAACAGGGGAGCTTTTGTTCAGTGATATGCAACCTGAGCAGACTTGACCGAGTGTGAGGGTAAGAGAGAGCCCTTGAGATCACTCCTGGCTTGATCCTCAAGAGGACAATTACCTCTGGACCTGTGCTTAGTGCCAAATTAGCTCTCTCTTTATTAACGTGCTCAAGGCCTCTTACAGTTAATTGAATATTGACCTACTGCAGCATTGCTATCAGATGTGCCTTTCAAAGGAGATCTTATTGATCAGCCTTTTCTTTAGTGTGTGTTTGCCTATCATTTGTACAGATTTAACAACAATACTAAAGTGTTTGCAGAATTTTATTATTGTTATGGGGAATCGATTTTCAGCTGGGCTTCATGCATCATCTGTAGTACTTCAGTCCGTCAACAATACTTATAATTGTATGATGGTTCTCAACAGTGTGGCCAAAAACTTTTTTTTTTTCCTGTTTAAAAACATGTTTCCTTATCTGCTTCATAATGAGCATGCTGTGAGCAGATATTGTGCAGGCCCTCTCAGACACAGTTAATCTGCTGCCATCTGAACCTAAAAACTGCTGAATTTGTTCCCCAGTTGCTTTCCTTAAATGTCAACATGACAAGCTTACTAAGTTGTACGTACTTCTCACTTTCAACTCAGCACAAGTCAGATGTTCACTGAGAAAGACAGCCAGGTTGTATATTTACTGTAATGTTTACAGATGGAACTATTCAATACTGTAGTGAAGTAGAAATGGTAGTGACAGCACTGATATTGAGTTTTCTTTGTTTTGAAAATAAAGAGCCAAAGCACCAGGCACTCGCACTCCCCAACAGAACTGCACACACAGCTGTGCTGTACAGCAGTTCGCAGAAGAGCATTTCTGTTTCTCTTACCAGTAGTAATGATGTTTTGTGGGTTATCCGTGCGGTTATGTAATAAGAACACAAATGGTTTCAATAATTCCCTCTCACAGAGGTGAACGTGTTTCTGATGCCAGTGCTTCTGTTTTCTTGGCTCCAGTAATTGCCTTGCTATTACTTTTATCAAATAGGGAAAGGGACTCTGCACAGGCGCACTGTCCTGCCAAGCCTGATACAAAGCAGATTAAGAGTTGGCCATTACATTATTGATCTTCACCGATGTGTAAAGGAGCCAAGATTTCGTCTTTGGGCTGGCTATACTTTTTAATTATTTACACAAGCAAAAAGCCTTCACTTGCTTTGTCTCCCATTTTTCTCTTCTGTGATATATTAAGCTGCTTTCACTCACAACAGAAGCACTGCAGCGCTGAACGTTTCTCAGCCTGTCCCACTGAGTCAACCTGGGCCCTAAACACACTTAACCCTGCAAGCTTGTTAGTACAGAATCTGTGTAGGGCTAGATAAGCTAATAGTCTAATAAATTTGCATAGAACACAGTAGCGGGCAGTAAGTGCTGTACCCAGCTTCTCTAACCAAACATTATTTTCACTAGTAAACAGATTTAACGATTGGTAAATGCTAAACAGATTTGCTATATTTTAGAAATGACTACTGGAAATAATTATCCCAGCATTGTCCTGTGTTCAAGTGTGTAAAAAGAAAAAAAGAGTGCACTTTAAGACCTAATAAACACATCTCAAAACCTCAGATTGAGTCACTCATTTCTAAGCCAATGTGAGAGTTGAGGTCAAGCTGTGTTTTCATTGCTCTTCATGTGTGGTTTTTAGAAAGATTACGAAAGTCCACGAGACCCTTTTATCATTAACAGAACCTATTTAATTTTAATTTGGAGATCACTTTCCTTTCTTGAAGATAGGACTGACAAGTGCTCGTAACATTCCCCTTACTTGTGTATTCGTAAAACACCGCTTTTGGCTTGGTAGATGCAAAAGTCAAGTGAGGTATTATTATTACTGTAAAAGGTTATCAGATAAGGTTTTAAAAGGGACCTACAATACAGATTTATAAATAACTTTCTATAAATAACGGTGTGTGTTAAACCTAAGCTTGCAGAAACATGTTTTTTTAGTCATTTCTTAAAAGGAAAGACTTGTGTAGCCAAATTCCACAGACTGGGTTCAAAGTGACTCAGTAGGATGTTGTTTATGGTAAAAACAAAGTAAAAGTTGCTTTTTTTGTTATTTGTTTGTTTTCTATGGATGTAGTCTCAGTCATATGTTGTTCCTTGTATAACTGGGCTTGAAGCCTGCCACCTTTGGGAGAGCTTGGTGTTTTGTATCATCGGTCATGTGACACTGAGTCCTCTCTGCTCTCCAGGTGGTTCTTTGGGAAGATTCCCCGTGCCAAAGCAGAGGAGATGCTAAACAAACAGAGGCACGATGGCGCTTTCCTCATCAGAGAGAGCGAGAGTGCACCGGGGGATTTCTCTCTGTCTGTGAAGTGAGTATCACATAGAAACGACTAGTGTCACACTTGGTTATCTATAAATACAGTTTACTATTATCATTATATCAGCACATGGTTTCCTGACATTTGATCAGGTTCCTAAGTTTCCATATTTGGCATGTTTGAGTCATCAACAAAGCCACTTCCCTATTCTGGTGAAGTCTCAGTGATGCCCTCCAGTGGCCCGTGTTTGCCATGTTGGACCGGAGCCTTCAGTGTTCTTAACTTTACAGCCGACACACACACACATTTCCTCTTGTCTGTTTTTGTTCATTCTGTCTATCTGGAAAGAACAGTAGGCGACATGTAAAGTTTGATGCCAAGATATGGATCTTAATTACTGTCTGAACTGTTCTGATTCCAGTTAGATGCTTTGGAACAAATGCCAATCTGTTACCAGCATGTTGATTCATTTGACTAATACTTACAAGGCTGTCAGACATCCCTATTTGATAAGTGGTGGTTTGTATGTGTAATTTGCACTGCCTTCAGGGCATCTAGGTACTTCTGTCAGAAGTTGTCGCTTACTGTCCCCTCTGTGACCTTCTCTAGGTTTGGAAATGATGTCCAGCACTTCAAGGTTCTTCGTGACGGAGCTGGGAAGTATTTCCTATGGGTGGTGAAGTTTAACTCCCTCAATGACTTGGTGGAATACCACCGCTTGAACTCAGTCTCCCGCAATCAGCAGATCTTTCTTCGAGATATAGAGCAGGTCCCCCAGGTAAGACATGACACGCACATAGCGAAATGAGCTGTGGGTTGGAAGTCTTTTTCTTCTCTCCCCCCCCCCAAAAAAAAGACTGAAACCACAGTGGCACAAGGTGCAGAAAACGCTAAAAAAAAACACGCGGTGCAGTGTCTTTGACAGACTACTGTGCGTAGATTTTTCTAGACACAGACATGCGTTTAGCATCTTAGTATTCGGATTTAAAAGGACCGCACATGAGGGCAGAACCATTAAGACCAATATGTAGTTGTGCACTTTTCATTTTCACTTGCACATCATGCAGTGCACATGTGTGAGTGGAGGTAGTTGCTTTGATTTCTGACTGTTTAAAGGTATATGAGTAAAACTGAAATGTTATGTTGAAGCAGAATGGAAAACTGTCCCTCAAATTTGTATGTGCGTATTCTGAGGACATGTTTTTGCTTAGATCATTTGCATTAATATTTTGGAGATGAGTAATACAGATGCACGATTTGCCTGATCACACTGTGTTATGTTGTTCTTTCACTGGAGAATATGTACAAACACAGCTGTCAGTGTTGTGGCAGAAGGTTGATTAAAAATGTCCACAGGTGACCTGCTGTCCTGGATTCCAAATTGGTTATGAACAAGGTTTAGAAAAGAGCAGCTGATTATTTGAGAATTGCAGTTGCATTTTCAGCTAGAGGAGATGATACTCTTCTGAAGCTATTAAAGAACTCTTGGCTAATGTGTCAGTATAAAAACCATAGATGGCAGCCAGACGTCAGATGTAAATCTAGCAACTATTTCTGTAACACGTGATCTCTTCTCTGACAACCCTGCATGTTAACGTGCAGCTGTGTTTGGACGCTCGGATTGAATCTTGATGTCACCTTGAACTAGCAGTAGTGGTTTTGTAGTGGTGTTAGATGCGGTAAAGCTGCAGACTGAGGGACATGTTGCAGGGTTAGTTGCACAGAGGATGAAGAGGAAACATGAGTCAAACTTAAAAAGATGAGAAGAAGTTGCAGGTAAACCAGAGGAAGAAAGAGACTGACAGAGAGTCAAGTGTATCTGTGGGTGTCGGAGGCAGGTAGTGGGAGAGGACATAGTGAGGTAGCAAGTGTGTGTGAGCAAAAGCTGCAGAATGCAGAGGTTTCATAAAGATCACAAAGCAGAAAATGAAATGAAGGAAACTGCCGATTTTTGAAGCTTCACAGAATTGATTTAATTCGTTGTAGTCATGGCTATTGTCTGTTATTGTGGCGTTAGGGTGTAGGGTGCTCAGAACATGAATTTTGTCTCGTTTACAGTTGAGTCAGTGTGGATTCCAGTGTTTTTCTTTAGTTTCATTGCATCCCCGTTGCTGCAGTTTTGCTAACCATCATCTTTCGATCCCGCAGAATCCCACATATGTGCAGGCGCTCTTCGACTTTGACCCCCAGGAGGAAGGCGAGTTGGGTTTCCGACGCGGCGACTTCATTCAAGTCCTGGACAACTCTGATCCCAACTGGTGGAAAGGAGGCTGCCACGGCCAAACGGGCATGTTCCCTCGCAACTACGTCACGCCTGTCAGTCAGAACATGTAAACAGTCAGACCATGTAAACAACAACCACCACCACAACAGCAACCATCACCACCACCACCACCACCATCATCATCGTTTTTGATCTCATCTGAACCCCACCCTTCCCAAACCCAACCCCCTTCCCACCTCTCTCTCGGCCATCCCACGATAACGGGAGCAAAGAGAACGCAAACAACTGAAAGACAGAGAATAAAAATGACAGGAGCAACGCTGTCGTGGGCGACGCTGTGTGGGTGACAGCTGAGCAAAAAAATCAACTTTTATATGTGCTGAGAATGTTCACAGTGAACGCCTCAGCGAGGACCGAACTGTCTTTGAGGGAAATCTAGATGCAGCATACATTAGCGTCCTGCTTCAACCGTGAAGATAACCAAATGATTCAACCGCTCCCACAGCTGCTTCTGTCTCCTCCTTAACTTCCTAACAGTCTGCCTTTCTTTTGTTCTGCTTTCTTTGCCACTTTTTGTTTTAATCAACTGAACGAAGAGCCTACTGATGAATCCTAACTCTGTTTTAAAGAAAAGAAAATACATAAAAATATATTAAAAAAAAAAAAGAAGAAGAAACTGTTTTAGAAATGTACAAAAAGAAGAGGAAAAGATGATTGCATCAACAATACATAAAGTCTCCATGTTTAAGATCATTGGCAGAGAATTGTACATCAGCCTCAGGCTGCATAAATAAATCAATTATAGAGAGAAGTCATTTTTTTAAGAATATATATTATATATTTGTATGTGTTTGTCTGTTTTACCTCTCATCACAAATTGTTTTGGGGTTTTTTCCATTTGTAAATTATGTTCAATCTTCTGTCAGTCTGAATAAGACCTAGTAGCTCTAGAATGTGATGAATTGTCAATTTTGTTTCGTTTTTTTTTAACCTTTACATTATCTGAGGGCTCTCAGATAAAACCACATGACATTTAAAGGGTCACAAGTTCCATTTGAAAAATGTTTTTGTCTGTAACGCAGAGAAAGTAAAGTCGATTCTCTGAAGAAGTCCTGTCAGGAAGCTGATGTTGACCAGCATAGCAGAGCCATGAATGCTGCAAGAGCTGTCACACAGAGCCCTGTACATAAAGGTCAGCAACCTTTCCGAAAGCCAATATATTTATTGCAGCCATTTTTCTTTTTTACCAGGGCAGTGAATGTAGCTGACCGAGTCTATAGACACAAACATGAGGGAAGCTAGGTCGGAGAACTGAATTTCACAACCACGCAAGGGATTTTAAGACTTGTAGAGAGAGGGGAAAAAAACAGCAAAAATAAAAAGAAATTAGTGTTTATTTGTGAAGAGACTGGTGAATGAGGATATGTGGAGGCAGTTAACACATTCAAACACATTCATTTCATGCATGCATATGCAGACACTCTCCTCCTTGTAATACATGCACGTAGCGTAGAGGCTGAGTTCGGATAATCACGTTGTGTAATAATCACCAGTGTAGATCTGCAGCTGGCACAGATCAGCAGTTCAGAAACCTGAGATTGTCTTTTCTGCTTCAATTTGAGAGATCATCTGTAAACGATGTAAAAGATTTTGTTTTGGTCTTTTGTTTGTTTTCTTCGTTCAAAGTTGTGCTGCAGTAAGCACGGTGTTGTCATTTTAATTTCATGTCTGGTCCTGTGTGCGTGTGTGCGTGCATGTTTACCGTGTTTGTATAACTGGTTTCTGTTTTCTTGTTCTCTGGATAGTGCCTTTCTCTCTGGTGTTTCAGTGTCTCCGACCTGCTATTTTGAGCCCCCAACCCCCTCCTGCCCCACCCTCTCTTTTTGGGGCCTGCCAGTCCTGCAGCGAGACAGTGTACATAATCCAAGATGTCCCATTCAGCAACACCCTTCCTCCACCTTCCTCCCGCATCAACCCGCCTTCACCTTTCCCCTCACAAACATGGAACTCTTCTTATTTAAGTGTCTCTGCTTGTCTTACCTAATCATGTTGTTTTGGTTTTTGCCTTTTTTTTTTTTTCCTTTTTCAATTTGCATTTTTTTGTTTTTTGTTTTTGTTTTCAATTAATAAAATGCAATTATTAAAAAATGCAAAATTTTGTAGTGTGTTCTTCTGTATTTGAAATTCCACAGGAACACAAGTTGTTGTTGTTGTTGTTGTTGTTGTTGTTGTTGCCTCAGAAATTCACTCAAGTATAGAAGTCTGGACAAGAGCAATGACCACTTGTACAAAGCAGACTTACTATGCGTTTGCTTTTTTTCTGGCATACACAGTGGCTGCACTCAAATTAAATATGGCCCATAAAACTGAGGTTACCCTTTGAGTAGCCCCTGTGAGCCAAAAGCACAAAAGACAATCCCCACACAACTGTTCAAACCTGATTACGAGGGGCAGCAAATCATAAGACATAGCTTGTTTCAGATTGGATTAAAGTGATGCTCCAATCCCAGCAAAAAGTATAAATAAATAAACAGGGACAATTTTGAAGAGTAAACAATGAAATGCTGCTCTAATAGTCCAACAATGAAAATGAGTTGGCAACAAAACTTGTCGGTGCTAGCAAAAGCCCACAGTCATCCTGCTGCTTCACATCTTGCAGCGCCTCTGCGGCAGAAAAGCCTTGCATGCAAAGTTCCTCCATGTGCAGTCGTGTCAACTTGCATCAACAATAAAAATAGAAAATGGCAGCAGTGCCGCAGGAACGCAAGCATTTCCTGAATTGAGTGACACAGCCACATTTTTAATACACATTTCCCTGCTCTATCTTCATTTAAAGACATGACACGTCTACACAAATAGTTGGATGTGCTGCTACTGGATCACCACAAGTTTGTCAAGGAGTTTGATCAGAACCACAATCATCTTTATTTTGCAAAGTTTATGTGGTGCAGCAGCTTTGGTTACATAGAGAAGTAGCACTCTAAAAAAAAAAACACATGATGGTGATATCGATCTGCTCGTTTCAATAATTTATTAGAAAACTGAACTTTAGTTTTCTAAATTGTCGCAGGTTGAAACACCTACGTGTTGTTAGAGACTTAGTAGAATGTAGGTGGTAACAGCAGTAAGTGTATATCTGTATGTATCTGTATTTTCAACCTGCTGCTGAGTAACCCACATCACAGACTGACTTATAACAACAAAAATAGCATTTTGTTGTTTTGTTGTTTTCTTCTTGTTTTGTTTTTAAACTAAAGACTGCCTGTAAAAGATGCCCATGACTTCTATCTTTAAAAGATGCAGAAGTGACTCAAAGATGCATTTTTCTAACAAGGGGTTGACAAACCTATTTGTCACTTCATGTACGACCTTTAAACACAATCCTAAAATGCACCACAAAGCTGGATATGTTTTAGGGATTGGCTTCTCTGTGATTGACACTGTGCAAACACTCATTAGTCTTGACCTGTCAGCAGAGCAAACCCTCATGCGTCACGCTCGATTTCAAAACAAGCAACGGTGGCTACGCCCATCTTTTATATACAGTCTATACTTTTTTTTACCATAAAAGGCTATCTTTGTGGCACGAAGTAGCAAATACAGGACAAAGGCACATGGTGTTTTCCTTTGTTTGTGGTGTTTCAGGTGGCCCTGCAACAGGCTGGTGACCTGTCCAGGTTGTACCCTGCCTCTCACCCTGTGACAGCTGGGACAGGCTGCAATGCTGAACTGGATAAGCCGAAGAAGATGGATTGATGGTGTTTTATGTTCTTTAACTTTTCTTTAAAATGTTATTTTTGTGCTAAAAATAGCAAACATTTCAGACCTAAGACTGTATATAAACGACAGGTAAAAAAAAAATAACACTATTGCAGAAATGCCTTAAACTTGCATTCAGTCAGCCAGGCGCAACATGTCAAACTGTGGAGAAGTCGTGAAAATGACCCTCAGCTCCCTTGATCTACAGTACTGCGCAAAAGTCCAGAACCACCCCGTATTGTTTTATATTTTCCTCAGAAAATGGGAGATACATGCAGCGATTCATTGAAACATGCAAACATACATGGAAATACAAATACAGAAGAAGCCCAAGCCATGATATAGCCTCCAACGTGTTTTACAGATAGCTGTGGATGCTTGCTGTTGAATCTTTCTCCTGACCACCTGTAGGAGGAGTTCTGTGGTGTCTGCAATTCTAAAACACAACAGTGGTTTGCCTCCTGAATTTCTTGACCTTGTATGATTCACAGATTGGTGTTAAATGGCTTAACAAACATGTATTTTAATGCATAATTTTGTGTTTTATGATTACATAAAGAGTAAAATAGAAAATAAAGCAGTATACAATATGAGCATGCAGAATCCCTTGTCACTGCTGTTTCCCCCCACCACCACCACCACCACCACCACCAAAAAAAAAGGGAAACCACTGGGTGAATTCCATCTTTAATATACAGTCTTTGGACTGTATATAAATGTGCAACATAAGGTCAAATTTTATAATTTACAAATTCAAGTTTTCATCTGTAAGAGAGAAATGTGTTATGCTGACCAATATGACATGCTGTACTTTTAACTTTTAACCTTGCTTAATGTTTTAAATAGGGTTTTTTCCCCATCTACATTCAGGGCAAGTGGTTTCTCTGCATGTCACTGCAGTATGATAATGAGCTTGCAGACCTGAAACTTGCTATGAGAAACAGATCGCAGTGGCAGGCCCACTTTGATTTTCAGCAGATTGTGCTGTAACTCGTTACGACTCACTGAAAGCACAGATTGTTTTATCATCTGTGAACGGGTGTTAAGCATTTATTGGAACCTCAGAAGGAAAAAGCAAACAATGACTTTTTGAGAGTTGCATTCATCAGTACTGATGTGGAAAAGAAACCCGATGTCATACTTAATGAACAGATGTTATTTTTAGACTTTCCGTGCATGCTTGAACTGCAGATAATACAGACTGCAAGTTTGGTGCAGGATTCATGTAAACTATACAGGACAGTATGTTTGAAGTGTGTTGTTGTTGTTGTTGTTGTTTTTGTTTTGGTGGTGGAAGTGGCTTCAGCTTCACTCTGCCAGAATGTAAAGACTGGGAAGACCAATAAGTATTAGAGCATGTAAGAGTGTGAACTGTTGCCTATCTCTATGTTGGCCCTGAGATGCACCATTGATCTGTCCAGGGATTGGCACCAGCTTCTATGCCAGCTTATTACATTATTACTACTGAGGAGCATCAAATTTTAGGGGGTGGCCAGTGCCCCCTCTGGTCCCCCCTTGGTGCCGCCCCTGTTCTCCATCATTCCATCAGACCTGTTGATAATACTGTTGGGAATCCTTTGAGAGTCCAGAATCGTGGCAGTGAACCAGTCAGTGAGTTTCTAAGAACGGGTAAGTCAAGACATTAGGCCTCATTTCACTGTAAAGCTTTCCAAATATCTTTCTGTTTCCTAAGGCACTGATGACGCGGCCGTGTCAGTTGATCTTTAGAAGCAGTGAGGAGGAAGCTCACAATTTCATTTCTCTCAGAGAGAGAACCCCGGGGTGCTCTGCGTGCAGCTCCCTGCTGCAGCCCGGCGAGATCTTTAACAGCACGTTAGCCACGGTCTGCTGCTCTGTCTGCTCCACATTTCGACTTGTAGCACTCAAGAGTGCCACTTAAGCTCTTCCCTTCAGTGTGGCTCCTCTCTCAGCCTTCAGGTTTTTTTGGGGGGGTTGCCACAGACCGCCTTAAACAGACACAGTTACATCAACGCTGCTGTCCTCTTTCTAGTATGCTCAGCTGGAATGCATCCCAGGTCTTTAGGATAGCGTCCCGCTCCAGTGCATCTATTCATCTTTCTGACATTTACCAGTTATGAAGCCTGATGAGACGCTCGCTCTGCCACATCTGTTGACCAGTATAGCGACTGAAATAAAGTGAATGTCAGGGTTTTTCTGCTGGGTATGTGTATGTTTAAACCTTATACAGTTATAGGCCACTCAGAATTCTGGGAGGCCTTTCAAAAAGTGTAGGGCCTGAGTACAAACTCTGCCCCAGGGGGTTTGGCCTCTCATGCTTGACAAGGCTATTTGCCATATGGTGCTGCTATAGCAGGCGACAACAGCAGCGTCAGCTTCAAAGGCTCTCTGCTCTGCTCTGTGGACGCTTTATCACAATTTGAGGATTTACAAGTGAGGAGCGCATGTGACCTGTTTGTGCCATTCTGACCATTACTATTAACCTGTTAGCAGTCGGACGTACCGCCCACGGTACATTGGATGGTTTAGGGGACTAATTGTAAATTTGTAGGACTGCTAAGGGGTTAAACTCTGTCTGAATACGCGTGTGCATTGGCATAGTTGTTCTTAGATAGATTATATATTTGTGTGTGACTGGATTTGGCCGTTTGAGGAAATGCATGACAGAGAGATATGCAATTTTACGTGTAAAATACACAAAGCTTATCATCCGATCTCGTAGCTTTTCCCCTGTTTAGGTTATTTGCATAGGGCCACGTAGCGTGCTGCTTTAGTAATGAATGGCGCGCCAGAAAGATCTACAGAATGCATGACTTTGGCTCGGCCTCATTTGTCTTTTTGTGGATATAAAAATAATCCTTTGGTATTATTCGTTTTTGGGTTTTTTTCATTGCAACTGTCTCTAAGATAAAAATGAAAGGGAAAACAACCTGAAACTTTACATAATGTAATGTGACCTTTTAAAAGACTTTAAAAAATTCCAGTCGCCAAACTAAATCCTAAAACCAGACCACGTAGTGATGACCTCGGAGTTACTGGCATGACACGTGGATATGACTGGCTGACATTTTGACATGCTATTATGCAATGTTGCAAGCAGAAGCGGTCGTTTTCCTTTCCTCTGTGGTTTTGTGGTGCTGCGCTGTTGTTAGCTTTTGGGCACCACTTCTGGTATTTTGGGGTGGAAATGCCTGGCAGATTTGGTGGAAAACATGCATTTTGTTTCCATAATTAATAAAAAGTACAAGATTTTTCACATGAAACTGTTCAGTTGTCATTTTAAGCCTGCTTCATTGTATTAGAATAGTATTTGGCCATATTATTAGGTAATTTCAATGTTGTTACACATATAAATACCTTTTATTCCATATAAAAAAATCTGTAAAAGTAGAATAAAGAAAATAACTGTATTTTAAATAACTGTCCCATAAAAATACAGAGATTTTAGAGATTTTTATTGCTGCAAGTTTCCATTATTTTACTGAACTTTTCTTGCTCCCCAGCTGGCGGAAAAATAAAATTTTTACAGGTTCTTTTTGTTTTGTTTTGTTTTTTTCCCCACCAGTGCAGGAGGAATGCGGAAGTATGATACACGGTCTGCCCAAGGCTATGAACCAAATGGGGTTTTAGATTAATTTGTTAAACTGAGTTAAAGAGCAGCTATTAATAATGTAAAACTGAGCGCCAGTCTGCTGAGCTCATCAGAGCCTTGTTTGCTCTGTGCTTACTGTTTACTGCTGTTAAGAACACCTGAGTGGGCAGCGGTCTGCCAGACAGATGAAGTTTAATCCCATGGAAATAATATAGAATAGAATAGAATAGAATGCCTTTACTGTCACTATACAGTTGTACAATGAGATACAGAGCATCTCCTACTCAGTGTAAACATGCTGGGGGGGGGGGGATACAGTTCTGCAGCGCTATATACATATGGACAGTATTAACATAGGGAAAAAGTAAAATGTATATAAAATGTACAAATATACAAGCCGTTTTTAAAAAAAAGTAATATGTAGTAAATATTGTTGCGTATATACAGTTGAGTTATTGCACATAGAATTAGTATTGCACAGTGGTGGTCCATAGAGGAAGTGGGAAGAAAAAAATTTTGGGAGGGGGGCTGTGTTATCTGTGCATGTGTGAGTTCAGGGTGGTTATGGCTTTGGGGAAGAAACTGTTTTTGAGTCTGTGGGTTTTTGTGCTGATGCACCTGTAGCGCTTCCCTGAGGGAAGCAGGCTGAACATGTTGAGACCAGGGTGGGAGCTGTCCTTGATAATGTTTGCTGCTCTGCTGAGGCAGTGGGAGGGATAAATGTCCATCAGGGAGGGGAGAGGGCAGCCGATGATCTTCTGTGCTCTCTTGACCACACTCTGAAGCCTCACTCTATCCGCCTTGGTGCAGTACCATACTGTGATGCAGTAGGTTAGCAGGCTCTCAATGGACGAGCGGTAGAAGGTCAGCAGCAGGTTGGAGTTCAGCTTGTACTTCCTGAGGACTCTCAGGAAGTGCAGCCGCTGTTGGGCCTTCTTGATGACCACTGAGATGTTGTCTGTCCAGGAGATGTCAGCAGAGATGAGGACACCAAGGAACCGGAAGGTGTGGACCCTCTCCACACACTCCCCGTTGATGTAAAGGGGGGCCAAGTCAGTGCTGTGTCTCTTGAAGTCAACAATGAGCTCTTTGGTTTTCTTAGTGTTCAGTGTCAGGTTGTTTTCTGAACACCATGCTGCCAGCTTCAGGACTTCCTCTCTGTAGTCTGCCTCGTCTCCCTTTGAGATGAGTCCGACTACCGTGGTGTCATCAGCAAACTTGATGATGAGAGTGTTGTTGTGGGTCGAACTGCAGTCGTGGGTGTAGAGAGAATACAGGAGGGGGCTCAGCACACAGTCCTGTGGGGAGCCGGTGCTCAGTGTGCGAGTGGAGGAAAGATGAGGGCCGAGTCTTACAGTCTGGGGCTGGTTTGTGAGAAAGTCCTTAATCCAGGCACATGTGAGAGGAGGGAGGCCAAGAGTGACCAGTTTGGTGATGAGGATGTCCGGGATGATTGTATTAAAGGCTGAGCTGTAGTCCGCAAAGAGCATTCGGACGTAGCTCTGCCGCTGCTCTAGGTGACTCAGCACAGCGTGGAGGGCTGTGGCGATGGCGTCTTCTGTGGATCTGTTTGCACGGTATGCAAACTGGTGGGGGTCGAATTCTGGGGGGAGGTAATCCTTGATGTCCTGAAGGACTAGTCTCTCAAAGCATTTCATGATTACCGGTGTGAGGGCCACAGGGCGGTAATCATTCAGGCTGGAGATGGGAGACGGCACTGGGATGATTGTGGCTGATTTTAGACAGGATGGGATGGCTGCCTTATCCAGTGAGAGGTTGATCTCTGTGTAGGCGTCTGACACGAAATGAAGTTATCAGATCCCATGTTTCATTAGTGTATGTATTTATCTGGCATGCAAAGGCTGACACTTTCCACTCCACTCCCTGCTGGCATCACAGGTAAATGACATAAGCTCCCACATGTTCCTGCCCCGTGGGGACTTTTATGGCTGCGCTAAGTGGAAAACTGCAATACAAAAATTGCATTGAAAGCCTGCACTTCCCAGCACCTCCAGAACAATACGTCATATTCTGCTGTAACGTGGCATTTTGTTTAACCACTCTTCATGCAAATATCGCCTGTGTATTGCAAACATTGGTTTCTTTGTGCCCATGCCAGCGTGTTAATGCTGCCGCAAACTATCTCACACTTCAACTTTAGATAAGTACAAGATGTGGTTTTACTTTATATCATTGTAACACAGCTCCGGATAATTATCCATACTTTTTAAATCGAAGGATTTTAAATTATTGGAGCTCCTCCATCCACAATGTATGCTGAGACCATTTTTTAGTGTGTGACTGCCACCTACTGGTTAAAAGCGGCTATTTATTCTACATGAGAAAAAACAAGGTGTACCTTTATTTTATCAATTTCAACTCTAATGCTCACCTCCTATGTAGACCTTCTAATTTACATCCTATTAATAACCATTCTAATTCATCATTCTTATATATTGTTTATTTTATACGGTCTGAAATATATATTATTACATCTATAAAATGCAAAATATTAATTTTTCTACACCAAGCAGTTCCCATTTTTAGGGATTGTCACTCAATGGTTTATTGAGTCGCTCCTTGGTGCATTTTGCTAGTGTGCTTATAAATACTTATCTCCTTCAAAGCTCCACGTGATGTTTGATTCGGTGACACCAAGTTGCTCGGTCCCTGTACTGTAAGTCAGCAAACAATGTTAACTGCAACATTTCAACTGTGGTGTCTTAAAGAAAACAGGGCTCATTGTCCTGAAGGCAGGGATTCACTGGTAATTAGACATACCGACTCACTTTTGGACCGATGGGCACCGATAGCAGCCCATTCGTTCATTTTCATTACTGACACTGGATTGCCCAATCAAATCTCTTCACGCGACCGGCCCCTCCCCTACCTTCGCTTTGCTCTGACGCACCTTGTCGAAACAATTTAGTGAGAAAGAATTGGCGAAAAGATGGAGTTGAAAAACTGAGAGAAAACAATAAGAAGAAACTAATAATTGATGTAGCAAAATGTGTCGAATTAACCGACATGTTAGCTGGACCAGCACCAGCAACCAGAGATGGGAATTAACAAAGTACAAATACTTTGTTCCTGTAATGAAGTAGAATTTTCAGGTACTGTACTTTATTTGAGTATTTATTCACGGATACTCCATACATTATAAAACAAATACAATAAAACACAACACCATCACAATAATCTAGCTAAGTGTAAATTACAGTAAATACTAAATATTGAATGTTATTGTGCAGCATGCAAGACTGACAGTGCACAATGTGCTTTGAGGTAGCAGCCAAGAAAGGTGTAGTTTGTGTCTGTGAACACCCGTGCATACACCTGTGTGCACACCTGTGTGGATGAGCGTTTCTCCATGTAACGATCTGCTCGAGCGTATGAGGAACCATAGCCCAGTCCCCCAGCAAATGAAGCAGGCATGGAGGAGATCCAGGCCACAGACATCCAGAGGCCCTCAGAGTGCGAGAGCCCAAGTAGGACCATCAGAAGGGCAACCATGCCACCCTCCTAGGAAGAGCTGAGGAGAGCCCCAGACGAGGGGTCACCTAGCAGCCACGGTGCAGAAGCCAGAGGGGGCTGCAGTGACGTGCCCACGGGCTCTGCTGGCAGCCAAAGTGAACCCCAGAGGCCAGAGGCTCGACCTGACATATAGACACAGACGTACAGGCACACACAGACACAAATGTGCATTCCCACCCTCATGCACACATATACAAGCTCATATGTAGTGTTGCTGCGTGCTGTTCTAAAGTACATTTAAAACACTCGAGGGCAATGTGGTTCCTACCAGAGAGCAGCAGGTGTCAGCACGGCCCCTCCTGAAGACCTTCAATGTCTACATGCATTTAAAATTGAGAAGTGGGCACCGGCGCCAGAGGTGAGGTTGAATACACAGAGCTTTCTCTGGACGCCATATAACATGCCCACCCCCAAGGCCCTATATGTATGTGTTATGAGAGTGTGAGTAATGTGGATGTCAGGGTTGTGGAATAAAATTTATGTAGCATTTATGGTCAGGGGTTAAAGTGGGCGAGTGAGTGCAGGTGTCCTATGTTGTAGTCAGTATCCGCTGCAGAAGAGGAGGAGCACAAGGGAAGTGAGGTTTCACTACGACATAATGTTTCAGCTGTTTTTCTATCGGCTCAAAAAACTATGTCACAGTGTGTTGGTAGCTAAAGCTCCAGCTTTACCTTTTATCTCACAGGGGCATAAAATAAAGAAAGCTAACTTCACTATCAAAGAAAGCTAACTTATCTATCAGGCCGCAGATAGATAAGAAAGACAGGACCTGGGGGGAAGAAGAGAGGTTAGATTTAAAGATAATGACTGCTCAGTGATACCTGATAAACTTCTAAAACTATTTTTTATCACATATTTGATTTGTATGTGCAATACTAGCTTTGTGTTATTCAAAAGCTGCATGAAAATGCTGTGTAGGTTTGTGCAGGATTACAGATTAGTTTGCAGTAGTGTGGTGAATTCACAGTGAAGCACTGCGATGGACTGATAGACAGTGGCTGTGGTGGTCAGTCTTTGGTTACATCATAAAGCAGATAATGATCTACATTTAGGCTGATGATGCTTAGATTCATTTACTGAATTGAATCATTATACCAACGTATACTGTCTAGTATAAAGACACTGTACAGTATAATGTTGGTGTAGGAAATGGAACTCAGTCGAGAAAGCTCTGAATCATCTGCTTACATCTTGTTGAATTCAGTTGTATAAATCCACAAAGAGCAGCAGGTTAGCTGATCACAGTATGAGTTGTTTGTATTTTCCCCACACCGAGCCACTGCAACAGATCTTTGTGTTCCCACGAAATGTTCAAATCTCACTGTGACCGTTCTCATTTTTCTGTTTAGATGGCAAAGTCACATTCTGCAATGTAGGCAACAGAATATATATTCTGTTAAGATGAGTATATTCATTAAAAATAGAAATTAAATTAAAGTGGTAGTGCCAGCCAGATGTTTGTAGCTGTGGGTGTCTGGACTTTTAAGAAAGTTAATGTTCAATTTTAGAGAACGACTGGATGGTTCGAGTAACAGTATAATTTTAGCACTTACAGATCTGACAGTGAGTGGTTCCCGTTACTCATCCAGTCTCAGAAAGCACTGGTTAAAGTGTTTGTGTATTTATTGATTTATTTTAAGTAATTGTGTTTTATGTATATTATGGTTTTATATTTTTACAAATGCTTTATATACTTATTTATATACATATATATATTTAATGGTTTATACCTTGTGTTGGGGGGTGGGGGGTGGAGTTGTGTGTGTGTTTCTTGTGTCTTGTCTTGTTTTTATGGACATGAAGTCTGCCAATAAAGATTGAATTGAATTGAATAACAATAAACATTTCAACATATTAGAGTTTTTCCCAAAGACATTGTTTTCCCCTCAAAATATTGCTTCTTTGTTTAAATTTCTTGTGTAGGCAGTATTCAGTGGTAATTTTACATAGTCGTGTCATCCCCAACTGCGGTAAGTACTCGATAGTAAAAATGAGTCACTGAATATCTTATCTGCAAGACAGTGAATAAGAATAACAATGGATAACTGCAGGTAATGTTGTGGTTTCTGATACTGGCTGCTGGTCAGATTGCTGGAACACATCTCAGGTGTTCAGTTTTTAATGCCGTCTATTCTCCTGAATCTAATTACCATCTTGTTGTTAAATCATACTTTTCACATTTCAGAGAATGTTCAAGTTTTTTTTTT